>NC_137788.1:121792220-122054720 GCF_963383645.1 Muscardinus avellanarius
AGGATTGCACATTGCATTACCAGTTCTATATCATTTAGTTTAACTTCCTATATGCGTTACTTTACCCTAGGCACAAAAACTCGGAAAAGTGTTTTACAAGTCATATATATGTGAAAGTTGTTCAATTTCAGTGTATAGCAAGAGTTTCACAGAAGTTGAGAATTAGGATTGCAGATAGCATTACCAGTTCTATATCATTTAGTTTAACTACTTACATGCGTTAGTTTACCCCAGCCATAAAAACTCGGAAAAGTGTTGTACATGTCATATATATGTGGAAGTTTTTCAAATTCAGTGTATGGGGAGAGGTTCACATAAGTTTAGAATTAGGATTGCAGATAGCAATAGCAATTTTATATCATTTATTTTAACTACTTATATGTGTTAGTTTACCCTAGGCACAAAAGCTCGGAAAACTGTTTTGCATGTCATATATATGTGAAAGTTTAATTTCAGTGTATGGGAAGAGTTTCACATAAGTTAAGAATTAAAATTGCAGATAGCATTACCAGTTTTGTATCATTTATTATAACTTCTTATATGCCTTAGTTTACCCTTGGCATAAAAACTCGGAAAAGTGTTCTTTCTGTCATATATATGTCAAAAATGTTCAATATCAGTATAATGCAAGGGATTCAAATAAGTTTAGAATTAGGATTGCAGATAGTGTTAGCACTTCTATATCATTTAGTTTAACTTCTTATATGCGTTCTTTTACCTTAGGCACAAAAGCGCGGAAAAGTGTTTTACATGTCATATATATGTGAAAGTTGTTCAATTTTAGTGTATTCCAATAGTTTCACATAAGTTTAGAATTAGGATTGCAGATAGCATTAACAGTTTTGTATCATTTAGTATAACTTCTTATATGCCTTAGTATACCCTAGGCATAAAAACTTGGAAAAGTGTTTTACATGTCATATATATGTGAAAGTGGTTCAGTTTCAGTGTATGGCAAGAGTTTCACATAAGTTGAGAATTAGGATTGCACATTGCATTACCAGTTCTATATCATTTAGTTTAACTTCCTATATGCGTTACTTTACCCTAGGCACAAAAGCTCGGAAAAGTGTTTTACATGTCATATATATGTGAAAGTTGTTCAATTTCAGTGTATTGCAAGAGTTTCATATAAGTTTAGAATTAGGATTTCAAATAGCGTTAGCACTTCTATATCATTTAGTTTAACTACTTATATTCGTTAGTTTACCCTAGGCAGAAAAGCTCGGAAAACTGTTTTACCTGTCATATATATGTGGAAATTGTTCAAATTTAGTGTATGGCAAGAGTTTCACAGAAGTTGAGAATTAGGATTGCAGATAGCATTACCAGTTTTGTATCATTTAGTATAACTTCTTATATGCCTTAGTTTACCCTAGGCATAAAAACTCGGAAAAGTGTTTTACAAGTCATATATATATGTGAAAGTTGTTCAATTTCAGTGTATAGCAAGAGTTTCACAGAAGTTGAGAATTAGGATTGCAGATAGCATTACCAGTTCTATATCATTTAGTTTAACTACTTACATGCGTTAGTTTACCCCAGCCATAAAAACTCGGAAAAGTGTTGTACATGTCATATATATGTGGAAGTTTTTCAAATTCAGTGTATGGGGAGAGGTTCACATAAGTTTAGAATTAGGATTGCAGATAGCAATAGCAATTTTATATCATTTATTTTAACTACTTATATGTGTTAGTTTACCCTAGGCACAAAAGCTCGGAAAACTGTTTTGCATGTCATATATATGTGAAAGTTTAATTTCAGTGTATGGGAAGAGTTTCACATAAGTTAAGAATTAAAATTGCAGATAGCATTACCAGTTTTGTATCATTTATTATAACTTCTTATATGCCTTAGTTTACCCTTGGCATAAAAACTCGGAAAAGTGTTCTTTCTGTCATATATATGTCAAAAATGTTCAATATCAGTATAATGCAAGGGATTCAAATAAGTTTAGAATTAGGATTGCAGATAGTGTTAGCACTTCTATATCATTTAGTTTAACTTCTTATATGCGTTCTTTTACCTTAGGCACAAAAGCGCGGAAAAGTGTTTTACATGTCATATATATGTGAAAGTTGTTCAATTTTAGTGTATTCCAATAGTTTCACATAAGTTTAGAATTAGGATTGCAGATAGCATTAACAGTTTTGTATCATTTAGTATAACTTCTTATATGCCTTAGTTTACCCTAGGCATAAAAACTCGGAAAAGTGTTTTACAAGTCATATATATATGTGAAAGTTGTTCAATTTCAGTGTATAGCAAGAGTTTCACAGAAGTTGAGAATTAGGATTGCAGATAGCATTACCAGTTCTATATCATTTAGTTTAACTACTTACATGCGTTAGTTTACCCCAGCCATAAAAACTCGGAAAAGTGTTGTACATGTCATATATATGTGGAAGTTTTTCAAATTCAGTGTATGGGGAGAGGTTCACATAAGTTTAGAATTAGGATTGCAGATAGCAATAGCAATTTTATATCATTTATTTTAACTACTTATATGTGTTAGTTTACCCTAGGCACAAAAGCTCGGAAAACTGTTTTACCTGTCATATATATGTGAAAGTTTAATTTCAGTGTATGGGAAGAGTTTCACATAAGTTAAGAATTAAAATTGCAGATAGCATTACCAGTTTTGTATCATTTATTATAACTTCTTATATGCCTTAGTTTACCCTTGGCATAAAAACTCGGAAAAGTGTTCTTTCTGTCATATATATGTCAAAAATGTTCAATATCAGTATAATGCAAGGGATTCAAATAAGTTTAGAATTAGGATTGCAGATAGTGTTAGCACTTCTATATCATTTAGTTTAACTTCTTATATGCGTTCTTTTACCTTAGGCACAAAAGCGCGGAAAAGTGTTTTACATGTCATATATATGTGAAAGTTGTTCAATTTTAGTGTATTCCAATAGTTTCACATAAGTTTAGAATTAGGATTGCAGATAGCATTAACAGTTTTGTATCATTTAGTATAACTTCTTATATGCCTTAGTATACCCTAGGCATAAAAACTTGGAAAAGTGTTTTACATGTCATATATATGTGAAAGTGGTTCAGTTTCAGTGTATGGCAAGAGTTTCACATAAGTTGAGCATTAGGATTGCACATTGCATTACCAGTTCTATATCATTTAGTTTAACTTCCTATATGCGTTACTTTACCCTAGGCACAAAAGCTCGGAAAAGTGTTTTACATGTCATATATATGTGAAAGTTGTTCAATTTCAGTGTATTGCAAGAGTTTCATATAAGTTTAGAATTAGGATTTCAAATAGCGTTAGCACTTCTATATCATTTAGTTTAACTACTTATATTCGTTAGTTTACCCTAGGCAGAAAAGCTCGGAAAACTGTTTTACCTGTCATATATATGTGGAAATTGTTCAAATTTAGTGTATGGCAAGAGTTTCACAGAAGTTGAGAATTAGGATTGCAGATAGCATTACCAGTTTTGTATCATTTAGTATAACTTCTTATATGCCTTAGTTTACCCTAGGCATAAAAACTCGGAAAAGTGTTTTACAAGTCATATATATATGTGAAAGTTGTTCAATTTCAGTGTATAGCAAGAGTTTCACAGAAGTTGAGAATTAGGATTGCAGATAGCATTACCAGTTCTATATCATTTAGTTTAACTACTTACATGCGTTAGTTTACCCCAGCCATAAAAACTCGGAAAAGTGTTGTACATGTCATATATATGTGGAAGTTTTTCAAATTCAGTGTATGGGGAGAGGTTCACATAAGTTTAGAATTAGGATTGCAGATAGCAATAGCAATTTTATATCATTTATTTTAACTACTTATATGTGTTAGTTTACCCTAGGCACAAAAGCTCGGAAAACTGTTTTGCATGTCATATATATGTGAAAGTTTAATTTCAGTGTATGGGAAGAGTTTCACATAAGTTAAGAATTAAAATTGCAGATAGCATTACCAGTTTTGTATCATTTATTATAACTTCTTATATGCCTTAGTTTACCCTTGGCATAAAAACTCGGAAAAGTGTTCTTTCTGTCATATATATGTCAAAAATGTTCAATATCAGTATAATGCAAGGGATTCAAATAAGTTTAGAATTAGGATTGCAGATAGTGTTAGCACTTCTATATCATTTAGTTTAACTTCTTATATGCGTTCTTTTACCTTAGGCACAAAAGCGCGGAAAAGTGTTTTACATGTCATATATATGTGAAAGTTGTTCAATTTTAGTGTATTCCAATAGTTTCACATAAGTTTAGAATTAGGATTGCAGATAGCATTAACAGTTTTGTATCATTTAGTATAACTTCTTATATGCCTTAGTATACCCTAGGCATAAAAACTTGGAAAAGTGTTTTACATGTCATATATATGTGAAAGTGGTTCAGTTTCAGTGTATGGCAAGAGTTTCACATAAGTTGAGAATTAGGATTGCACATTGCATTACCAGTTCTATATCATTTAGTTTAACTTCCTATATGCGTTACTTTACCCTAGGCACAAAAGCTCGGAAAAGTGTTTTACATGTCATATATATGTGAAAGTTGTTCAATTTCAGTGTATTGCAAGAGTTTCATATAAGTTTAGAATTAGGATTTCAAATAGCGTTAGCACTTCTATATCATTTAGTTTAACTACTTATATTCGTTAGTTTACCCTAGGCAGAAAAGCTCGGAAAACTGTTTTACCTGTCATATATATGTGGAAATTGTTCAAATTTAGTGTATGGCAAGAGTTTCACAGAAGTTGAGAATTAGGATTGCAGATAGCATTACCAGTTTTGTATCATTTAGTATAACTTCTTATATGCCTTAGTTTACCCTAGGCATAAAAACTCGGAAAAGTGTTTTACAAGTCATATATATATGTGAAAGTTGTTCAATTTCAGTGTATAGCAAGAGTTTCACAGAAGTTGAGAATTAGGATTGCAGATAGCATTACCAGTTCTATATCATTTAGTTTAACTACTTACATGCGTTAGTTTACCCCAGCCATAAAAACTCGGAAAAGTGTTGTACATGTCATATATATGTGGAAGTTTTTCAAATTCAGTGTATGGGGAGAGGTTCACATAAGTTTAGAATTAGGATTGCAGATAGCAATAGCAATTTTATATCATTTATTTTAACTACTTATATGTGTTAGTTTACCCTAGGCACAAAAGCTCGGAAAACTGTTTTGCATGTCATATATATGTGAAAGTTTAATTTCAGTGTATGGGAAGAGTTTCACATAAGTTAAGAATTAAAATTGCAGATAGCATTACCAGTTTTGTATCATTTATTATAACTTCTTATATGCCTTAGTTTACCCTTGGCATAAAAACTCGGAAAAGTGTTCTTTCTGTCATATATATGTCAAAAATGTTCAATATCAGTATAATGCAAGGGATTCAAATAAGTTTAGAATTAGGATTGCAGATAGTGTTAGCACTTCTATATCATTTAGTTTAACTTCTTATATGCGTTCTTTTACCTTAGGCACAAAAGCGCGGAAAAGTGTTTTACATGTCATATATATGTGAAAGTTGTTCAATTTTAGTGTATTCCAATAGTTTCACATAAGTTTAGAATTAGGATTGCAGATAGCATTAACAGTTTTGTATCATTTAGTATAACTTCTTATATGCCTTAGTATACCCTAGGCATAAAAACTTGGAAAAGTGTTTTACATGTCATATATATGTGAAAGTGGTTCAGTTTCAGTGTATGGCAAGAGTTTCACATAAGTTGAGAATTAGGATTGCACATTGCATTACCAGTTCTATATCATTTAGTTTAACTTCCTATATGCGTTACTTTACCCTAGGCACAAAAGCTCGGAAAAGTGTTTTACATGTCATATATATGTGAAAGTTGTTCAATTTCAGTGTATTGCAAGAGTTTCATATAAGTTTAGAATTAGGATTTCAAATAGCGTTAGCACTTCTATATCATTTAGTTTAACTACTTATATTCGTTAGTTTACCCTAGGCAGAAAAGCTCGGAAAACTGTTTTACCTGTCATATATATGTGGAAATTGTTCAAATTTAGTGTATGGCAAGAGTTTCACAGAAGTTGAGAATTAGGATTGCAGATAGCATTACCAGTTTTGTATCATTTAGTATAACTTCTTATATGCCTTAGTTTACCCTAGGCATAAAAACTCGGAAAAGTGTTTTACAAGTCATATATATATGTGAAAGTTGTTCAATTTCAGTGTATAGCAAGAGTTTCACAGAAGTTGAGAATTAGGATTGCAGATAGCATTACCAGTTCTATATCATTTAGTCTAACTACTTACATGCGTTAGTTTACCCCAGCCATAAAAACTCGGAAAAGTGTTGTACATGTCATATATATGTGGAAGTTTTTCAAATTCAGTGTATGGGGAGAGGTTCACATAAGTTTAGAATTAGGATTGCAGATAGCAATAGCAATTTTATATCATTTATTTTAACTACTTATATGTGTTAGTTTACCCTAGGCACAAAAGCTCGGAAAACTGTTTTGCATGTCATATATATGTGAAAGTTTAATTTCAGTGTATGGGAAGAGTTTCACATAAGTTAAGAATTAAAATTGCAGATAGCATTACCAGTTTTGTATCATTTATTATAACTTCTTATATGCCTTAGTTTACCCTTGGCATAAAAACTCGGAAAAGTGTTCTTTCTGTCATATATATGTCAAAAATGTTCAATATCAGTATAATGCAAGGGATTCAAATAAGTTTAGAATTAGGATTGCAGATAGTGTTAGCACTTCTATATCATTTAGTTTAACTTCTTATATGCGTTCTTTTACCTTAGGCACAAAAGCGCGGAAAAGTGTTTTACATGTCATATATATGTGAAAGTTGTTCAATTTCTTATATGTGTTAGTTTACCCTAGCCACAAAAGCTTGGAAAAGTGTTTTACATATCATATATATGTGACATTGTATGGCAAGAGTTTCACATAAGTTTAGAATTAGGATTGCAGATAGCGTTAAAACTTTTATATCATTTATTTTAACTTCTTATATGGGTTAGTTTACCCTAGGCACAAAAGCTCGGAAAACTGTTTTACATGTCATATATATGTGAAAGTTCAATTTCAGTGTATTGGAAGAGTTTCACATAAGTTAAGAATAAGGATTTCAGATAACATTACCAATTTTGTATCATTTAGTATAACTTCTTATATGCCTTAGTTTATCCTAGGCATAAAAACTCGGAAAAGTATTCTATATGTCATATATATGTCAAAGATGTTCAATTTCAGTATAATGCAAGAGATTCAAATAAGTTTAGAATTAGGATTTCAGATAGCGTTAGCACTTCTATATCATTTAGTTTAACTTCTTATATGCGTTCTTTTACCCTAGGCACAAATGCGCGGAAAAGTGTTTTACATGTCATATATATGTGAATGTTGTTCATTTTCCGTGTATGGCAAGAATTTCACAGAAGTTTACAATTAGGATTGCAGATAGCATTACCAGTTTTGTATCATTTAGTATAAATTCTTATATGCCTTAGTTTACCATATGCATAAAACCTCGGAAAAGTGTTCTACATGTCATTTATATGTGAAAGTTGTTCAATTTCAGTGTATGGGAAGAGTTTCACATAAATTTAGAATTAGGATGCAGATAGCACTAGCACTTTTATATCATTTAGTTTAACTACTTATATGCGTTAGTTTACCCTAGGCACAAAAGCTCGGAAAAGTGTTTTACATGTCATATATATGTGAAAGTTGTTCAATTTCAGTGTATGGCAAGAATTTTACATAAGTTTAGAATTAGGATTTAAGATAGCGTTAGCACTTCTATATCATTTAGTTTAACTACTTATATGCGTTATTTTACCCTAGGCACAAAACCTCGGAAAACTGTTTTACATGTCATATATATGTGAAAGTTGTTCAATTTCAGTGTATGGGAAGAGTTTCACATAAGTTTAGAATTAGGGTTGCAGATAGCGTTAGCACTTCTATATCATTTAATTTAACTTCTTATTTGCGTTAGTTTACCCTAGGCGCAAAGGCTGTTAAAATTGTTTTACATGTCATATACATGTGAAAGTTGTTCAAATTTAGTGTATGGCAAGAGTTTCACATAAGTTGAGAATTAGGATTGCAGATAGCATTACCACTTCTATTTCATTTAGTTTAACTACTTATATGCGTTAGTTTACTGTAGTCACAAAAGCTCGGAAAAGTGTTTCACATGTCATATATATGTGAATGTTGTTCAATTTCAGTGTATGGCAAGAGTTTCACATAAGTTGAGAATTAGGATTGCACATTGCATTGCCAGTTCTATATCATGAATTTAACTTCCTATATGCGTTAGTTTACCCTAGGCCCAAAAGCTCGGAAAAGTGTTTTACATGTCATATATATGTGAAAGTTGTTCAATTTTAGTGTATTCCAATAGTTTCACATAAGTTTAGAATTAGGATTGCAGATAGCATTAACAGTTTTGTATCATTTAGTATAACTTCTTATATGCCTTAGTATACCCTAGGCATAAAAACTTGGAAAAGTGTTTTACATGTCATATATATGTGAAAGTGGTTCAGTTTCAGTGTATGGCAAGAGTTTCACATAAGTTGAGAATTAGGATTGCACATTGCATTACCAGTTCTATATCATTTAGTTTAACTTCCTATATGCGTTACTTTACCCTAGGCACAAAAGCTCGGAAAAGTGTTTTACATGTCATATATATGTGAAAGTTGTTCAATTTCAGTGTATTGCAAGAGTTTCATATAAGTTTAGAATTAGGATTTCAAATAGCGTTAGCACTTCTATATCATTTAGTTTAACTACTTATATTCGTTAGTTTACCCTAGGCAGAAAAGCTCGGAAAACTGTTTTACCTGTCATATATATGTGGAAATTGTTCAAATTTAGTGTATGGCAAGAGTTTCACAGAAGTTGAGAATTAGGATTGCAGATAGCATTACCAGTTTTGTATCATTTAGTATAACTTCTTATATGCCTTAGTTTACCCTAGGCATAAAAACTCGGAAAAGTGTTTTACAAGTCATATATATATGTGAAAGTTGTTCAATTTCAGTGTATAGCAAGAGTTTCACAGAAGTTGAGAATTAGGATTGCAGATAGCATTACCAGTTCTATATCATTTAGTCTAACTACTTACATGCGTTAGTTTACCCCAGCCATAAAAACTCGGAAAAGTGTTGTACATGTCATATATATGTGGAAGTTTTTCAAATTCAGTGTATGGGGAGAGGTTCACATAAGTTTAGAATTAGGATTGCAGATAGCAATAGCAATTTTATATCATTTATTTTAACTACTTATATGTGTTAGTTTACCCTAGGCACAAAAGCTCGGAAAACTGTTTTGCATGTCATATATATGTGAAAGTTTAATTTCAGTGTATGGGAAGAGTTTCACATAAGTTAAGAATTAAAATTGCAGATAGCATTACCAGTTTTGTATCATTTATTATAACTTCTTATATGCCTTAGTTTACCCTTGGCATAAAAACTCGGAAAAGTGTTCTTTCTGTCATATATATGTCAAAAATGTTCAATATCAGTATAATGCAAGGGATTCAAATAAGTTTAGAATTAGGATTGCAGATAGTGTTAGCACTTCTATATCATTTAGTTTAACTTCTTATATGCGTTCTTTTACCTTAGGCACAAAAGCGCGGAAAAGTGTTTTACATGTCATATATATGTGAAAGTTGTTCAATTTCTTATATGTGTTAGTTTACCCTAGCCACAAAAGCTTGGAAAAGTGTTTTACATATCATATATATGTGACATTGTATGGCAAGAGTTTCACATAAGTTTAGAATTAGGATTGCAGATAGCGTTAAAACTTTTATATCATTTATTTTAACTTCTTATATGGGTTAGTTTACCCTAGGCACAAAAGCTCGGAAAACTGTTTTACATGTCATATATATGTGAAAGTTCAATTTCAGTGTATTGGAAGAGTTTCACATAAGTTAAGAATAAGGATTTCAGATAACATTACCAATTTTGTATCATTTAGTATAACTTCTTATATGCCTTAGTTTATCCTAGGCATAAAAACTCGGAAACGTATTCTATATGTCATATATATGTCAAAGATGTTCAATTTCAGTATAATGCAAGAGATTCAAATAAGTTTAGAATTAGGATTTCAGATAGCGTTAGCACTTCTATATCATTTAGTTTAACTTCTTATATGCGTTCTTTTACCCTAGGCACAAATGCGCGGAAAAGTGTTTTACATGTCATATATATGTGAATGTTGTTCATTTTCCGTGTATGGCAAGAATTTCACAGAAGTTTACAATTAGGATTGCAGATAGCATTACCAGTTTTGTATCATTTAGTATAAATTCTTATATGCCTTAGTTTACCATATGCATAAAACCTCGGAAAAGTGTTCTACATGTCATTTATATGTGAAAGTTGTTCAATTTCAGTGTATGGGAAGAGTTTCACATAAATTTAGAATTAGGATGCAGATAGCACTAGCACTTTTATATCATTTAGTTTAACTACTTATATGCGTTAGTTTACCCTAGGCACAAAAGCTCGGAAAAGTGTTTTACATGTCATATATATGTGAAAGTTGTTCAATTTCAGTGTATGGCAAGAATTTTACATAAGTTTAGAATTAGGATTTAAGATAGCGTTAGCACTTCTATATCATTTAGTTTAACTACTTATATGCGTTATTTTACCCTAGGCACAAAACCTCGGAAAACTGTTTTACATGTCATATATATGTGAAAGTTGTTCAATTTCAGTGTATGGGAAGAGTTTCACATAAGTTTAGAATTAGGGTTGCAGATAGCGTTACCAGTTCTATATCATTTAATTTAACTTCTTAGATGCGGTAGTTTACCCTAGGCATAATAATTCGGAAAAGGCTTGTACATGTCATATGTATGTGATAGTTGTTCAATTTTAGTATATTGCAAGAGTTTCACATAAGTTTAGAATTAGGATTTCAGACAGCGTTAGCACTTCTATATCAATTAGTTTAACTACTTATTTGCGTTAGTTTACCCTAGGCGCAAAGGCTGTTAAAATTGTTTTACATGTCATATACATGTGAAAGTTGTTCAAATTTAGTGTATGGCAAGAGTTTCACATAAGTTGAGAATTAGGATTGCAGATAGCATTACCACTTCTATTTCATTTAGTTTAACTACTTATATGCGTTAGTTTACTGTAGTCACAAAAGCTCGGAAAAGTGTTTCACATGTCATATATATGTGAATGTTGTTCAATTTCAGTGTATGGCAAGAGTTTCACATAAGTTGAGAATTAGGATTGCACATTGCATTGCCAGTTCTATATCATGAATTTAACTTCCTATATGCGTTAGTTTACCCTAGGCCCAAAAGCTCGGAAAAGTGTTTTACATGTCATATATATGTGAAAGTTGTTCAATTTTAGTGTATTCCAATAGTTTCACATAAGTTTAGAATTAGGATTGCAGATAGCATTAACAGTTTTGTATCATTTAGTATAACTTCTTATATGCCTTAGTATACCCTAGGCATAAAAACTTGGAAAAGTGTTTTACATGTCATATATATGTGAAAGTGGTTCAGTTTCAGTGTATGGCAAGAGTTTCACATAAGTTGAGAATTAGGATTGCACATTGCATTACCAGTTCTATATCATTTAGTTTAACTTCCTATATGCGTTACTTTACCCTAGGCACAAAAACTCGGAAAAGTGTTTTACAAGTCATATATATGTGAAAGTTGTTCAATTTCAGTGTATAGCAAGAGTTTCACAGAAGTTGAGAATTAGGATTGCAGATAGCATTACCAGTTCTATATCATTTAGTTTAACTACTTACATGCGTTAGTTTACCCCAGCCATAAAAACTCGGAAAAGTGTTGTACATGTCATATATATGTGGAAGTTTTTCAAATTCAGTGTATGGGGAGAGGTTCACATAAGTTTAGAATTAGGATTGCAGATAGCAATAGCAATTTTATATCATTTATTTTAACTACTTATATGTGTTAGTTTACCCTAGGCACAAAAGCTCGGAAAACTGTTTTGCATGTCATATATATGTGAAAGTTTAATTTCAGTGTATGGGAAGAGTTTCACATAAGTTAAGAATTAAAATTGCAGATAGCATTACCAGTTTTGTATCATTTATTATAACTTCTTATATGCCTTAGTTTACCCTTGGCATAAAAACTCGGAAAAGTGTTCTTTCTGTCATATATATGTCAAAAATGTTCAATATCAGTATAATGCAAGGGATTCAAATAAGTTTAGAATTAGGATTGCAGATAGTGTTAGCACTTCTATATCATTTAGTTTAACTTCTTATATGCGTTCTTTTACCTTAGGCACAAAAGCGCGGAAAAGTGTTTTACATGTCATATATATGTGAAAGTTGTTCAATTTTAGTGTATTCCAATAGTTTCACATAAGTTTAGAATTAGGATTGCAGATAGCATTAACAGTTTTGTATCATTTAGTATAACTTCTTATATGCCTTAGTATACCCTAGGCATAAAAACTTGGAAAAGTGTTTTACATGTCATATATATGTGAAAGTGGTTCAGTTTCAGTGTATGGCAAGAGTTTCACATAAGTTGAGAATTAGGATTGCACATTGCATTACCAGTTCTATATCATTTAGTTTAACTTCCTATATGCGTTACTTTACCCTAGGCACAAAAGCTCGGAAAAGTGTTTTACATGTCATATATATGTGAAAGTTGTTCAATTTCAGTGTATTGCAAGAGTTTCATATAAGTTTAGAATTAGGATTTCAAATAGCGTTAGCACTTCTATATCATTTAGTTTAACTACTTATATTCGTTAGTTTACCCTAGGCAGAAAAGCTCGGAAAACTGTTTTACCTGTCATATATATGTGGAAATTGTTCAAATTTAGTGTATGGCAAGAGTTTCACAGAAGTTGAGAATTAGGATTGCAGATAGCATTACCAGTTTTGTATCATTTAGTATAACTTCTTATATGCCTTAGTTTACCCTAGGCATAAAAACTCGGAAAAGTGTTTTACAAGTCATATATATATGTGAAAGTTGTTCAATTTCAGTGTATAGCAAGAGTTTCACAGAAGTTGAGAATTAGGATTGCAGATAGCATTACCAGTTCTATATCATTTAGTTTAACTACTTACATGCGTTAGTTTACCCCAGCCATAAAAACTCGGAAAAGTGTTGTACATGTCATATATATGTGGAAGTTTTTCAAATTCAGTGTATGGGGAGAGGTTCACATAAGTTTAGAATTAGGATTGCAGATAGCAATAGCAATTTTATATCATTTATTTTAACTACTTATATGTGTTAGTTTACCCTAGGCACAAAAGCTCGGAAAACTGTTTTGCATGTCATATATATGTGAAAGTTTAATTTCAGTGTATGGGAAGAGTTTCACATAAGTTAAGAATTAAAATTGCAGATAGCATTACCAGTTTTGTATCATTTATTATAACTTCTTATATGCCTTAGTTTACCCTTGGCATAAAAACTCGGAAAAGTGTTCTTTCTGTCATATATATGTCAAAAATGTTCAATATCAGTATAATGCAAGGGATTCAAATAAGTTTAGAATTAGGATTGCAGATAGTGTTAGCACTTCTATATCATTTAGTTTAACTTCTTATATGCGTTCTTTTACCTTAGGCACAAAAGCGCGGAAAAGTGTTTTACATGTCATATATATGTGAAAGTTGTTCAATTTTAGTGTATTCCAATAGTTTCACATAAGTTTAGAATTAGGATTGCAGATAGCATTAACAGTTTTGTATCATTTAGTATAACTTCTTATATGCCTTAGTATACCCTAGGCATAAAAACTTGGAAAAGTGTTTTACATGTCATATATATGTGAAAGTGGTTCAGTTTCAGTGTATGGCAAGAGTTTCACATAAGTTGAGAATTAGGATTGCACATTGCATTACCAGTTCTATATCATTTAGTTTAACTTCCTATATGCGTTACTTTACCCTAGGCACAAAAGCTCGGAAAAGTGTTTTACATGTCATATATATGTGAAAGTTGTTCAATTTCAGTGTATTGCAAGAGTTTCATATAAGTTTAGAATTAGGATTTCAAATAGCGTTAGCACTTCTATATCATTTAGTTTAACTACTTATATTCGTTAGTTTACCCTAGGCAGAAAAGCTCGGAAAACTGTTTTACCTGTCATATATATGTGGAAATTGTTCAAATTTAGTGTATGGCAAGAGTTTCACAGAAGTTGAGAATTAGGATTGCAGATAGCATTACCAGTTTTGTATCATTTAGTATAACTTCTTATATGCCTTAGTTTACCCTAGGCATAAAAACTCGGAAAAGTGTTTTACAAGTCATATATATATGTGAAAGTTGTTCAATTTCAGTGTATAGCAAGAGTTTCACAGAAGTTGAGAATTAGGATTGCAGATAGCATTACCAGTTCTATATCATTTAGTTTAACTACTTACATGCGTTAGTTTACCCCAGCCATAAAAACTCGGAAAAGTGTTGTACATGTCATATATATGTGGAAGTTTTTCAAATTCAGTGTATGGGGAGAGGTTCACATAAGTTTAGAATTAGGATTGCAGATAGCAATAGCAATTTTATATCATTTATTTTAACTACTTATATGTGTTAGTTTACCCTAGGCACAAAAGCTCGGAAAACTGTTTTGCATGTCATATATATGTGAAAGTTTAATTTCAGTGTATGGGAAGAGTTTCACATAAGTTAAGAATTAAAATTGCAGATAGCATTACCAGTTTTGTATCATTTATTATAACTTCTTATATGCCTTAGTTTACCCTTGGCATAAAAACTCGGAAAAGTGTTCTTTCTGTCATATATATGTCAAAAATGTTCAATATCAGTATAATGCAAGGGATTCAAATAAGTTTAGAATTAGGATTGCAGATAGTGTTAGCACTTCTATATCATTTAGTTTAACTTCTTATATGCGTTCTTTTACCTTAGGCACAAAAGCGCGGAAAAGTGTTTTACATGTCATATATATGTGAAAGTTGTTCAATTTCTTATATGTGTTAGTTTACCCTAGCCACAAAAGCTTGGAAAAGTGTTTTACATATCATATATATGTGACATTGTATGGCAAGAGTTTCACATAAGTTTAGAATTAGGATTGCAGATAGCGTTAAAACTTTTATATCATTTATTTTAACTTCTTATATGGGTTAGTTTACCCTAGGCACAAAAGCTCGGAAAACTGTTTTACATGTCATATATATGTGAAAGTTCAATTTCAGTGTATTGGAAGAGTTTCACATAAGTTAAGAATAAGGATTTCAGATAACATTACCAATTTTGTATCATTTAGTATAACTTCTTATATGCCTTAGTTTATCCTAGGCATAAAAACTCGGAAAAGTATTCTATATGTCATATATATGTCAAAGATGTTCAATTTCAGTATAATGCAAGAGATTCAAATAAGTTTAGAATTAGGATTTCAGATAGCGTTAGCACTTCTATATCATTTAGTTTAACTTCTTATATGCGTTCTTTTACCCTAGGCACAAATGCGCGGAAAAGTGTTTTACATGTCATATATATGTGAATGTTGTTCATTTTCCGTGTATGGCAAGAATTTCACAGAAGTTTACAATTAGGATTGCAGATAGCATTACCAGTTTTGTATCATTTAGTATAAATTCTTATATGCCTTAGTTTACCATATGCATAAAACCTCGGAAAAGTGTTCTACATGTCATTTATATGTGAAAGTTGTTCAATTTCAGTGTATGGGAAGAGTTTCACATAAATTTAGAATTAGGATGCAGATAGCACTAGCACTTTTATATCATTTAGTTTAACTACTTATATGCGTTAGTTTACCCTAGGCACAAAAGCTCGGAAAAGTGTTTTACATGTCATATATATGTGAAAGTTGTTCAATTTCAGTGTAGGGCAAGAATTTTACATAAGTTTAGAATTAGGATTTAAGATAGCGTTAGCACTTCTATATCATTTAGTTTAACTACTTATATGCGTTATTTTACCCTAGGCACAAAACCTCGGAAAACTGTTTTACATGTCATATATATGTGAAAGTTGTTCAATTTCAGTGTATGGGAAGAGTTTCACATAAGTTTAGAATTAGGGTTGCAGATAGCGTTACCAGTTCTATATCATTTAATTTAACTTCTTAGATGCGGTAGTTTACCCTAGGCACAAAAGCTCGGAAAAGTGTTTCACATGTCATATATATGTGAATGTTGTTCAATTTCAGTGTATGGCAAGAGTTTCACATAAGTTGAGAATTAGGATTGCACATTGCATTGCCAGTTCTATATCATGAATTTAACTTCCTATATGCGTTAGTTTACCCTAGGCCCAAAAGCTCGGAAAAGTGTTTTACATGTCATATATATGTGAAAGTTGTTCAATTTTAGTGTATTCCAATAGTTTCACATAAGTTTAGAATTAGGATTGCAGATAGCATTAACAGTTTTGTATCATTTAGTATAACTTCTTATATGCCTTAGTATACCCTAGGCATAAAAACTTGGAAAAGTGTTTTACATGTCATATATATGTGAAAGTGGTTCAGTTTCAGTGTATGGCAAGAGTTTCACATAAGTTGAGAATTAGGATTGCACATTGCATTACCAGTTCTATATCATTTAGTTTAACTTCCTATATGCGTTACTTTACCCTAGGCACAAAAGCTCGGAAAAGTGTTTTACATGTCATATATATGTGAAAGTTGTTCAATTTCAGTGTATTGCAAGAGTTTCATATAAGTTTAGAATTAGGATTTCAAATAGCGTTAGCACTTCTATATCATTTAGTTTAACTACTTATATTCGTTAGTTTACCCTAGGCAGAAAAGCTCGGAAAACTGTTTTACCTGTCATATATATGTGGAAATTGTTCAAATTTAGTGTATGGCAAGAGTTTCACAGAAGTTGAGAATTAGGATTGCAGATAGCATTACCAGTTTTGTATCATTTAGTATAACTTCTTATATGCCTTAGTTTACCCTAGGCATAAAAACTCGGAAAAGTGTTTTACAAGTCATATATATATGTGAAAGTTGTTCAATTTCAGTGTATAGCAAGAGTTTCACAGAAGTTGAGAATTAGGATTGCAGATAGCATTACCAGTTCTATATCATTTAGTTTAACTACTTACATGCGTTAGTTTACCCCAGCCATAAAAACTCGGAAAAGTGTTGTACATGTCATATATATGTGGAAGTTTTTCAAATTCAGTGTATGGGGAGAGGTTCACATAAGTTTAGAATTAGGATTGCAGATAGCAATAGCAATTTTATATCATTTATTTTAACTACTTATATGTGTTAGTTTACCCTAGGCACAAAAGCTCGGAAAACTGTTTTGCATGTCATATATATGTGAAAGTTTAATTTCAGTGTATGGGAAGAGTTTCACATAAGTTAAGAATTAAAATTGCAGATAGCATTACCAGTTTTGTATCATTTATTATAACTTCTTATATGCCTTAGTTTACCCTTGGCATAAAAACTCGGAAAAGTGTTCTTTCTGTCATATATATGTCAAAAATGTTCAATATCAGTATAATGCAAGGGATTCAAATAAGTTTAGAATTAGGATTGCAGATAGTGTTAGCACTTCTATATCATTTAGTTTAACTTCTTATATGCGTTCTTTTACCTTAGGCACAAAAGCGCGGAAAAGTGTTTTACATGTCATATATATGTGAAAGTTGTTCAATTTCTTATATGTGTTAGTTTACCCTAGCCACAAAAGCTTGGAAAAGTGTTTTACATATCATATATATGTGACATTGTATGGCAAGAGTTTCACATAAGTTTAGAATTAGGATTGCAGATAGCGTTAAAACTTTTATATCATTTATTTTAACTTCTTATATGGGTTAGTTTACCCTAGGCACAAAAGCTCGGAAAACTGTTTTACATGTCATATATATGTGAAAGTTCAATTTCAGTGTATTGGAAGAGTTTCACATAAGTTAAGAATAAGGATTTCAGATAACATTACCAATTTTGTATCATTTAGTATAACTTCTTATATGCCTTAGTTTATCCTAGGCATAAAAACTCGGAAAAGTATTCTATATGTCATATATATGTCAAAGATGTTCAATTTCAGTATAATGCAAGAGATTCAAATAAGTTTAGAATTAGGATTTCAGATAGCGTTAGCACTTCTATATCATTTAGTTTAACTTCTTATATGCGTTCTTTTACCCTAGGCACAAATGCGCGGAAAAGTGTTTTACATGTCATATATATGTGAATGTTGTTCATTTTCCGTGTATGGCAAGAATTTCACAGAAGTTTACAATTAGGATTGCAGATAGCATTACCAGTTTTGTATCATTTAGTATAAATTCTTATATGCCTTAGTTTACCATATGCATAAAACCTCGGAAAAGTGTTCTACATGTCATTTATATGTGAAAGTTGTTCAATTTCAGTGTATGGGAAGAGTTTCACATAAATTTAGAATTAGGATGCAGATAGCACTAGCACTTTTATATCATTTAGTTTAACTACTTATATGCGTTAGTTTACCCTAGGCACAAAAGCTCGGAAAAGTGTTTTACATGTCATATATATGTGAAAGTTGTTCAATTTCAGTGTATGGCAAGAATTTTACATAAGTTTAGAATTAGGATTTAAGATAGCGTTAGCACTTCTATATCATTTAGTTTAACTACTTATATGCGTTATTTTACCCTAGGCACAAAACCTCGGAAAACTGTTTTACATGTCATATATATGTGAAAGTTGTTCAATTTCAGTGTATGGGAAGAGTTTCACATAAGTTTAGAATTAGGGTTGCAGATAGCGTTAGCACTTCTATATCATTTAATTTAACTTCTTATTTGCGTTAGTTTACCCTAGGCGCAAAGGCTGTTAAAATTGTTTTACATGTCATATACATGTGAAAGTTGTTCAAATTTAGTGTATGGCAAGAGTTTCACATAAGTTGAGAATTAGGATTGCAGATAGCATTACCACTTCTATTTCATTTAGTTTAACTACTTATATGCGTTAGTTTACTGTAGTCACAAAAGCTCGGAAAAGTGTTTCACATGTCATATATATGTGAATGTTGTTCAATTTCAGTGTATGGCAAGAGTTTCACATAAGTTGAGAATTAGGATTGCACATTGCATTGCCAGTTCTATATCATGAATTTAACTTCCTATATGCGTTAGTTTACCCTAGGCCCAAAAGCTCGGAAAAGTGTTTTACATGTCATATATATGTGAAAGTTGTTCAATTTTAGTGTATTCCAATAGTTTCACATAAGTTTAGAATTAGGATTGCAGATAGCATTAACAGTTTTGTATCATTTAGTATAACTTCTTATATGCCTTAGTATACCCTAGGCATAAAAACTTGGAAAAGTGTTTTACATGTCATATATATGTGAAAGTGGTTCAGTTTCAGTGTATGGCAAGAGTTTCACATAGGTTGAGAATTAGGATTGCACATTGCATTACCAGTTCTATATCATTTAGTTTAACTTCCTATATGCGTTACTTTACCCTAGGCACAAAAGCTCGGAAAAGTGTTTTACATGTCATATATATGTGAAAGTTGTTCAATTTCAGTGTATTGCAAGAGTTTCATATAAGTTTAGAATTAGGATTTCAAATAGCGTTAGCACTTCTATATCATTTAGTTTAACTACTTATATTCGTTAGTTTACCCTAGGCAGAAAAGCTCGGAAAACTGTTTTACCTGTCATATATATGTGGAAATTGTTCAAATTTAGTGTATGGCAAGAGTTTCACAGAAGTTGAGAATTAGGATTGCAGATAGCATTACCAGTTCTATATCATTTAGTCTAACTACTTACATGCGTTAGTTTACCCCAGCCATAAAAACTCGGAAAAGTGTTGTACATGTCATATATATGTGGAAGTTTTTCAAATTCAGTGTATGGGGAGAGGTTCACATAAGTTTAGAATTAGGATTGCAGATAGCAATAGCAATTTTATATCATTTATTTTAACTACTTATATGTGTTAGTTTACCCTAGGCACAAAAGCTCGGAAAACTGTTTTGCATGTCATATATATGTGAAAGTTTAATTTCAGTGTATGGGAAGAGTTTCACATAAGTTAAGAATTAAAATTGCAGATAGCATTACCAGTTTTGTATCATTTATTATAACTTCTTATATGCCTTAGTTTACCCTTGGCATAAAAACTCGGAAAAGTGTTCTTTCTGTCATATATATGTCAAAAATGTTCAATATCAGTATAATGCAAGGGATTCAAATAAGTTTAGAATTAGGATTGCAGATAGTGTTAGCACTTCTATATCATTTAGTTTAACTTCTTATATGCGTTCTTTTACCTTAGGCACAAAAGCGCGGAAAAGTGTTTTACATGTCATATATATGTGAAAGTTGTTCAATTTCTTATATGTGTTAGTTTACCCTAGCCACAAAAGCTTGGAAAAGTGTTTTACATATCATATATATGTGACATTGTATGGCAAGAGTTTCACATAAGTTTAGAATTAGGATTGCAGATAGCGTTAAAACTTTTATATCATTTATTTTAACTTCTTATATGGGTTAGTTTACCCTAGGCACAAAAGCTCGGAAAACTGTTTTACATGTCATATATATGTGAAAGTTCAATTTCAGTGTATTGGAAGAGTTTCACATAAGTTAAGAATAAGGATTTCAGATAACATTACCAATTTTGTATCATTTAGTATAACTTCTTATATGCCTTAGTTTATCCTAGGCATAAAAACTCGGAAACGTATTCTATATGTCATATATATGTCAAAGATGTTCAATTTCAGTATAATGCAAGAGATTCAAATAAGTTTAGAATTAGGATTTCAGATAGCGTTAGCACTTCTATATCATTTAGTTTAACTTCTTATATGCGTTCTTTTACCCTAGGCACAAATGCGCGGAAAAGTGTTTTACATGTCATATATATGTGAATGTTGTTCATTTTCCGTGTATGGCAAGAATTTCACAGAAGTTTACAATTAGGATTGCAGATAGCATTACCAGTTTTGTATCATTTAGTATAAATTCTTATATGCCTTAGTTTACCATATGCATAAAACCTCGGAAAAGTGTTCTACATGTCATTTATATGTGAAAGTTGTTCAATTTCAGTGTATGGGAAGAGTTTCACATAAATTTAGAATTAGGATGCAGATAGCACTAGCACTTTTATATCATTTAGTTTAACTACTTATATGCGTTAGTTTACCCTAGGCACAAAAGCTCGGAAAAGTGTTTTACATGTCATATATATGTGAAAGTTGTTCAATTTCAGTGTATGGCAAGAATTTTACATAAGTTTAGAATTAGGATTTAAGATAGCGTTAGCACTTCTATATCATTTAGTTTAACTACTTATATGCGTTATTTTACCCTAGGCACAAAACCTCGGAAAACTGTTTTACATGTCATATATATGTGAAAGTTGTTCAATTTCAGTGTATGGGAAGAGTTTCACATAAGTTTAGAATTAGGGTTGCAGATAGCGTTACCAGTTCTATATCATTTAATTTAACTTCTTAGATGCGGTAGTTTACCCTAGGCATAATAATTCGGAAAAGGCTTGTACATGTCATATGTATGTGATAGTTGTTCAATTTTAGTATATTGCAAGAGTTTCACATAAGTTTAGAATTAGGATTTCAGACAGCGTTAGCACTTCTATATCAATTAGTTTAACTACTTATTTGCGTTAGTTTACCCTAGGCGCAAAGGCTGTTAAAATTGTTTTACATGTCATATACATGTGAAAGTTGTTCAAATTTAGTGTATGGCAAGAGTTTCACATAAGTTGAGAATTAGGATTGCAGATAGCATTACCACTTCTATTTCATTTAGTTTAACTACTTATATGCGTTAGTTTACTGTAGTCACAAAAGCTCGGAAAAGTGTTTCACATGTCATATATATGTGAATGTTGTTCAATTTCAGTGTATGGCAAGAGTTTCACATAAGTTGAGAATTAGGATTGCACATTGCATTGCCAGTTCTATATCATGAATTTAACTTCCTATATGCGTTAGTTTACCCTAGGCCCAAAAGCTCGGAAAAGTGTTTTACATGTCATATATATGTGAAAGTTGTTCAATTTTAGTGTATTCCAATAGTTTCACATAAGTTTAGAATTAGGATTGCAGATAGCATTAACAGTTTTGTATCATTTAGTATAACTTCTTATATGCCTTAGTATACCCTAGGCATAAAAACTTGGAAAAGTGTTTTACATGTCATATATATGTGAAAGTGGTTCAGTTTCAGTGTATGGCAAGAGTTTCACATAAGTTGAGAATTAGGATTGCACATTGCATTACCAGTTCTATATCATTTAGTTTAACTTCCTATATGCGTTACTTTACCCTAGGCACAAAAACTCGGAAAAGTGTTTTACAAGTCATATATATGTGAAAGTTGTTCAATTTCAGTGTATAGCAAGAGTTTCACAGAAGTTGAGAATTAGGATTGCAGATAGCATTACCAGTTCTATATCATTTAGTTTAACTACTTACATGCGTTAGTTTACCCCAGCCATAAAAACTCGGAAAAGTGTTGTACATGTCATATATATGTGGAAGTTTTTCAAATTCAGTGTATGGGGAGAGGTTCACATAAGTTTAGAATTAGGATTGCAGATAGCAATAGCAATTTTATATCATTTATTTTAACTACTTATATGTGTTAGTTTACCCTAGGCACAAAAGCTCGGAAAACTGTTTTGCATGTCATATATATGTGAAAGTTTAATTTCAGTGTATGGGAAGAGTTTCACATAAGTTAAGAATTAAAATTGCAGATAGCATTACCAGTTTTGTATCATTTATTATAACTTCTTATATGCCTTAGTTTACCCTTGGCATAAAAACTCGGAAAAGTGTTCTTTCTGTCATATATATGTCAAAAATGTTCAATATCAGTATAATGCAAGGGATTCAAATAAGTTTAGAATTAGGATTGCAGATAGTGTTAGCACTTCTATATCATTTAGTTTAACTTCTTATATGCGTTCTTTTACCTTAGGCACAAAAGCGCGGAAAAGTGTTTTACATGTCATATATATGTGAAAGTTGTTCAATTTTAGTGTATTCCAATAGTTTCACATAAGTTTAGAATTAGGATTGCAGATAGCATTAACAGTTTTGTATCATTTAGTATAACTTCTTATATGCCTTAGTATACCCTAGGCATAAAAACTTGGAAAAGTGTTTTACATGTCATATATATGTGAAAGTGGTTCAGTTTCAGTGTATGGCAAGAGTTTCACATAAGTTGAGAATTAGGATTGCACATTGCATTACCAGTTCTATATCATTTAGTTTAACTTCCTATATGCGTTACTTTACCCTAGGCACAAAAGCTCGGAAAAGTGTTTTACATGTCATATATATGTGAAAGTTGTTCAATTTCAGTGTATTGCAAGAGTTTCATATAAGTTTAGAATTAGGATTTCAAATAGCGTTAGCACTTCTATATCATTTAGTTTAACTACTTATATTCGTTAGTTTACCCTAGGCAGAAAAGCTCGGAAAACTGTTTTACCTGTCATATATATGTGGAAATTGTTCAAATTTAGTGTATGGCAAGAGTTTCACAGAAGTTGAGAATTAGGATTGCAGATAGCATTACCAGTTTTGTATCATTTAGTATAACTTCTTATATGCCTTAGTTTACCCTAGGCATAAAAACTCGGAAAAGTGTTTTACAAGTCATATATATATGTGAAAGTTGTTCAATTTCAGTGTATAGCAAGAGTTTCACAGAAGTTGAGAATTAGGATTGCAGATAGCATTACCAGTTCTATATCATTTAGTTTAACTACTTACATGCGTTAGTTTACCCCAGCCATAAAAACTCGGAAAAGTGTTGTACATGTCATATATATGTGGAAGTTTTTCAAATTCAGTGTATGGGGAGAGGTTCACATAAGTTTAGAATTAGGATTGCAGATAGCAATAGCAATTTTATATCATTTATTTTAACTACTTATATGTGTTAGTTTACCCTAGGCACAAAAGCTCGGAAAACTGTTTTGCATGTCATATATATGTGAAAGTTTAATTTCAGTGTATGGGAAGAGTTTCACATAAGTTAAGAATTAAAATTGCAGATAGCATTACCAGTTTTGTATCATTTATTATAACTTCTTATATGCCTTAGTTTACCCTTGGCATAAAAACTCGGAAAAGTGTTCTTTCTGTCATATATATGTCAAAAATGTTCAATATCAGTATAATGCAAGGGATTCAAATAAGTTTAGAATTAGGATTGCAGATAGTGTTAGCACTTCTATATCATTTAGTTTAACTTCTTATATGCGTTCTTTTACCTTAGGCACAAAAGCGCGGAAAAGTGTTTTACATGTCATATATATGTGAAAGTTGTTCAATTTTAGTGTATTCCAATAGTTTCACATAAGTTTAGAATTAGGATTGCAGATAGCATTAACAGTTTTGTATCATTTAGTATAACTTCTTATATGCCTTAGTATACCCTAGGCATAAAAACTTGGAAAAGTGTTTTACATGTCATATATATGTGAAAGTGGTTCAGTTTCAGTGTATGGCAAGAGTTTCACATAAGTTGAGAATTAGGATTGCACATTGCATTACCAGTTCTATATCATTTAGTTTAACTTCCTATATGCGTTACTTTACCCTAGGCACAAAAGCTCGGAAAAGTGTTTTACATGTCATATATATGTGAAAGTTGTTCAATTTCAGTGTATTGCAAGAGTTTCATATAAGTTTAGAATTAGGATTTCAAATAGCGTTAGCACTTCTATATCATTTAGTTTAACTACTTATATTCGTTAGTTTACCCTAGGCAGAAAAGCTCGGAAAACTGTTTTACCTGTCATATATATGTGGAAATTGTTCAAATTTAGTGTATGGCAAGAGTTTCACAGAAGTTGAGAATTAGGATTGCAGATAGCATTACCAGTTTTGTATCATTTAGTATAACTTCTTATATGCCTTAGTTTACCCTAGGCATAAAAACTCGGAAAAGTGTTTTACAAGTCATATATATATGTGAAAGTTGTTCAATTTCAGTGTATAGCAAGAGTTTCACAGAAGTTGAGAATTAGGATTGCAGATAGCATTACCAGTTCTATATCATTTAGTTTAACTACTTACATGCGTTAGTTTACCCCAGCCATAAAAACTCGGAAAAGTGTTGTACATGTCATATATATGTGGAAGTTTTTCAAATTCAGTGTATGGGGAGAGGTTCACATAAGTTTAGAATTAGGATTGCAGATAGCAATAGCAATTTTATATCATTTATTTTAACTACTTATATGTGTTAGTTTACCCTAGGCACAAAAGCTCGGAAAACTGTTTTGCATGTCATATATATGTGAAAGTTTAATTTCAGTGTATGGGAAGAGTTTCACATAAGTTAAGAATTAAAATTGCAGATAGCATTACCAGTTTTGTATCATTTATTATAACTTCTTATATGCCTTAGTTTACCCTTGGCATAAAAACTCGGAAAAGTGTTCTTTCTGTCATATATATGTCAAAAATGTTCAATATCAGTATAATGCAAGGGATTCAAATAAGTTTAGAATTAGGATTGCAGATAGTGTTAGCACTTCTATATCATTTAGTTTAACTTCTTATATGCGTTCTTTTACCTTAGGCACAAAAGCGCGGAAAAGTGTTTTACATGTCATATATATGTGAAAGTTGTTCAATTTTAGTGTATTCCAATAGTTTCACATAAGTTTAGAATTAGGATTGCAGATAGCATTAACAGTTTTGTATCATTTAGTATAACTTCTTATATGCCTTAGTATACCCTAGGCATAAAAACTTGGAAAAGTGTTTTACATGTCATATATATGTGAAAGTGGTTCAGTTTCAGTGTATGGCAAGAGTTTCACATAAGTTGAGAATTAGGATTGCACATTGCATTACCAGTTCTATATCATTTAGTTTAACTTCCTATATGCGTTACTTTACCCTAGGCACAAAAGCTCGGAAAAGTGTTTTACATGTCATATATATGTGAAAGTTGTTCAATTTCAGTGTATTGCAAGAGTTTCATATAAGTTTAGAATTAGGATTTCAAATAGCGTTAGCACTTCTATATCATTTAGTTTAACTACTTATATTCGTTAGTTTACCCTAGGCAGAAAAGCTCGGAAAACTGTTTTACCTGTCATATATATGTGGAAATTGTTCAAATTTAGTGTATGGCAAGAGTTTCACAGAAGTTGAGAATTAGGATTGCAGATAGCATTACCAGTTTTGTATCATTTAGTATAACTTCTTATATGCCTTAGTTTACCCTAGGCATAAAAACTCGGAAAAGTGTTTTACAAGTCATATATATATGTGAAAGTTGTTCAATTTCAGTGTATAGCAAGAGTTTCACAGAAGTTGAGAATTAGGATTGCAGATAGCATTACCAGTTCTATATCATTTAGTTTAACTACTTACATGCGTTAGTTTACCCCAGCCATAAAAACTCGGAAAAGTGTTGTACATGTCATATATATGTGGAAGTTTTTCAAATTCAGTGTATGGGGAGAGGTTCACATAAGTTTAGAATTAGGATTGCAGATAGCAATAGCAATTTTATATCATTTATTTTAACTACTTATATGTGTTAGTTTACCCTAGGCACAAAAGCTCGGAAAACTGTTTTGCATGTCATATATATGTGAAAGTTTAATTTCAGTGTATGGGAAGAGTTTCACATAAGTTAAGAATTAAAATTGCAGATAGCATTACCAGTTTTGTATCATTTATTATAACTTCTTATATGCCTTAGTTTACCCTTGGCATAAAAACTCGGAAAAGTGTTCTTTCTGTCATATATATGTCAAAAATGTTCAATATCAGTATAATGCAAGGGATTCAAATAAGTTTAGAATTAGGATTGCAGATAGTGTTAGCACTTCTATATCATTTAGTTTAACTTCTTATATGCGTTCTTTTACCTTAGGCACAAAAGCGCGGAAAAGTGTTTTACATGTCATATATATGTGAAAGTTGTTCAATTTCTTATATGTGTTAGTTTACCCTAGCCACAAAAGCTTGGAAAAGTGTTTTACATATCATATATATGTGACATTGTATGGCAAGAGTTTCACATAAGTTTAGAATTAGGATTGCAGATAGCGTTAAAACTTTTATATCATTTATTTTAACTTCTTATATGGGTTAGTTTACCCTAGGCACAAAAGCTCGGAAAACTGTTTTACATGTCATATATATGTGAAAGTTCAATTTCAGTGTATTGGAAGAGTTTCACATAAGTTAAGAATAAGGATTTCAGATAACATTACCAATTTTGTATCATTTAGTATAACTTCTTATATGCCTTAGTTTATCCTAGGCATAAAAACTCGGAAAAGTATTCTATATGTCATATATATGTCAAAGATGTTCAATTTCAGTATAATGCAAGAGATTCAAATAAGTTTAGAATTAGGATTTCAGATAGCGTTAGCACTTCTATATCATTTAGTTTAACTTCTTATATGCGTTCTTTTACCCTAGGCACAAATGCGCGGAAAAGTGTTTTACATGTCATATATATGTGAATGTTGTTCATTTTCCGTGTATGGCAAGAATTTCACAGAAGTTTACAATTAGGATTGCAGATAGCATTACCAGTTTTGTATCATTTAGTATAAATTCTTATATGCCTTAGTTTACCATATGCATAAAACCTCGGAAAAGTGTTCTACATGTCATTTATATGTGAAAGTTGTTCAATTTCAGTGTATGGGAAGAGTTTCACATAAATTTAGAATTAGGATGCAGATAGCACTAGCACTTTTATATCATTTAGTTTAACTACTTATATGCGTTAGTTTACCCTAGGCACAAAAGCTCGGAAAAGTGTTTTACATGTCATATATATGTGAAAGTTGTTCAATTTCAGTGTAGGGCAAGAATTTTACATAAGTTTAGAATTAGGATTTAAGATAGCGTTAGCACTTCTATATCATTTAGTTTAACTACTTATATGCGTTATTTTACCCTAGGCACAAAACCTCGGAAAACTGTTTTACATGTCATATATATGTGAAAGTTGTTCAATTTCAGTGTATGGGAAGAGTTTCACATAAGTTTAGAATTAGGGTTGCAGATAGCGTTACCAGTTCTATATCATTTAATTTAACTTCTTAGATGCGGTAGTTTACCCTAGGCACAAAAGCTCGGAAAAGTGTTTCACATGTCATATATATGTGAATGTTGTTCAATTTCAGTGTATGGCAAGAGTTTCACATAAGTTGAGAATTAGGATTGCACATTGCATTGCCAGTTCTATATCATGAATTTAACTTCCTATATGCGTTAGTTTACCCTAGGCCCAAAAGCTCGGAAAAGTGTTTTACATGTCATATATATGTGAAAGTTGTTCAATTTTAGTGTATTCCAATAGTTTCACATAAGTTTAGAATTAGGATTGCAGATAGCATTAACAGTTTTGTATCATTTAGTATAACTTCTTATATGCCTTAGTATACCCTAGGCATAAAAACTTGGAAAAGTGTTTTACATGTCATATATATGTGAAAGTGGTTCAGTTTCAGTGTATGGCAAGAGTTTCACATAAGTTGAGAATTAGGATTGCACATTGCATTACCAGTTCTATATCATTTAGTTTAACTTCCTATATGCGTTACTTTACCCTAGGCACAAAAGCTCGGAAAAGTGTTTTACATGTCATATATATGTGAAAGTTGTTCAATTTCAGTGTATTGCAAGAGTTTCATATAAGTTTAGAATTAGGATTTCAAATAGCGTTAGCACTTCTATATCATTTAGTTTAACTACTTATATTCGTTAGTTTACCCTAGGCAGAAAAGCTCGGAAAACTGTTTTACCTGTCATATATATGTGGAAATTGTTCAAATTTAGTGTATGGCAAGAGTTTCACAGAAGTTGAGAATTAGGATTGCAGATAGCATTACCAGTTTTGTATCATTTAGTATAACTTCTTATATGCCTTAGTTTACCCTAGGCATAAAAACTCGGAAAAGTGTTTTACAAGTCATATATATATGTGAAAGTTGTTCAATTTCAGTGTATAGCAAGAGTTTCACAGAAGTTGAGAATTAGGATTGCAGATAGCATTACCAGTTCTATATCATTTAGTTTAACTACTTACATGCGTTAGTTTACCCCAGCCATAAAAACTCGGAAAAGTGTTGTACATGTCATATATATGTGGAAGTTTTTCAAATTCAGTGTATGGGGAGAGGTTCACATAAGTTTAGAATTAGGATTGCAGATAGCAATAGCAATTTTATATCATTTATTTTAACTACTTATATGTGTTAGTTTACCCTAGGCACAAAAGCTCGGAAAACTGTTTTGCATGTCATATATATGTGAAAGTTTAATTTCAGTGTATGGGAAGAGTTTCACATAAGTTAAGAATTAAAATTGCAGATAGCATTACCAGTTTTGTATCATTTATTATAACTTCTTATATGCCTTAGTTTACCCTTGGCATAAAAACTCGGAAAAGTGTTCTTTCTGTCATATATATGTCAAAAATGTTCAATATCAGTATAATGCAAGGGATTCAAATAAGTTTAGAATTAGGATTGCAGATAGTGTTAGCACTTCTATATCATTTAGTTTAACTTCTTATATGCGTTCTTTTACCTTAGGCACAAAAGCGCGGAAAAGTGTTTTACATGTCATATATATGTGAAAGTTGTTCAATTTCTTATATGTGTTAGTTTACCCTAGCCACAAAAGCTTGGAAAAGTGTTTTACATATCATATATATGTGACATTGTATGGCAAGAGTTTCACATAAGTTTAGAATTAGGATTGCAGATAGCGTTAAAACTTTTATATCATTTATTTTAACTTCTTATATGGGTTAGTTTACCCTAGGCACAAAAGCTCGGAAAACTGTTTTACATGTCATATATATGTGAAAGTTCAATTTCAGTGTATTGGAAGAGTTTCACATAAGTTAAGAATAAGGATTTCAGATAACATTACCAATTTTGTATCATTTAGTATAACTTCTTATATGCCTTAGTTTATCCTAGGCATAAAAACTCGGAAACGTATTCTATATGTCATATATATGTCAAAGATGTTCAATTTCAGTATAATGCAAGAGATTCAAATAAGTTTAGAATTAGGATTTCAGATAGCGTTAGCACTTCTATATCATTTAGTTTAACTTCTTATATGCGTTCTTTTACCCTAGGCACAAATGCGCGGAAAAGTGTTTTACATGTCATATATATGTGAATGTTGTTCATTTTCCGTGTATGGCAAGAATTTCACAGAAGTTTACAATTAGGATTGCAGATAGCATTACCAGTTTTGTATCATTTAGTATAAATTCTTATATGCCTTAGTTTACCATATGCATAAAACCTCGGAAAAGTGTTCTACATGTCATTTATATGTGAAAGTTGTTCAATTTCAGTGTATGGGAAGAGTTTCACATAAATTTAGAATTAGGATGCAGATAGCACTAGCACTTTTATATCATTTAGTTTAACTACTTATATGCGTTAGTTTACCCTAGGCACAAAAGCTCGGAAAAGTGTTTTACATGTCATATATATGTGAAAGTTGTTCAATTTCAGTGTATGGCAAGAATTTTACATAAGTTTAGAATTAGGATTTAAGATAGCGTTAGCACTTCTATATCATTTAGTTTAACTACTTATATGCGTTATTTTACCCTAGGCACAAAACCTCGGAAAACTGTTTTACATGTCATATATATGTGAAAGTTGTTCAATTTCAGTGTATGGGAAGAGTTTCACATAAGTTTAGAATTAGGGTTGCAGATAGCGTTACCAGTTCTATATCATTTAATTTAACTTCTTAGATGCGGTAGTTTACCCTAGGCATAATAATTCGGAAAAGGCTTGTACATGTCATATGTATGTGATAGTTGTTCAATTTTAGTATATTGCAAGAGTTTCACATAAGTTTAGAATTAGGATTTCAGACAGCGTTAGCACTTCTATATCAATTAGTTTAACTACTTATTTGCGTTAGTTTACCCTAGGCGCAAAGGCTGTTAAAATTGTTTTACATGTCATATACATGTGAAAGTTGTTCAAATTTAGTGTATGGCAAGAGTTTCACATAAGTTGAGAATTAGGATTGCAGATAGCATTACCACTTCTATTTCATTTAGTTTAACTACTTATATGCGTTAGTTTACTGTAGTCACAAAAGCTCGGAAAAGTGTTTCACATGTCATATATATGTGAATGTTGTTCAATTTCAGTGTATGGCAAGAGTTTCACATAAGTTGAGAATTAGGATTGCACATTGCATTGCCAGTTCTATATCATGAATTTAACTTCCTATATGCGTTAGTTTACCCTAGGCCCAAAAGCTCGGAAAAGTGTTTTACATGTCATATATATGTGAAAGTTGTTCAATTTTAGTGTATTCCAATAGTTTCACATAAGTTTAGAATTAGGATTGCAGATAGCATTAACAGTTTTGTATCATTTAGTATAACTTCTTATATGCCTTAGTTTACCCTAGGCATAAAAACTTGGAAAAGTGTTTTACATGTCATATATATGTGAAAGTGGTTCAGTTTCAGTGTATGGCAAGAGTTTCACATAAGTTGAGAATTAGGATTGCACATTGCATTACCAGTTCTATATCATTTAGTTTAACTTCCTATATGCGTTACTTTACCCTAGGCACAAAAGCTCGGAAAAGTGTTTTACATGTCATATATATGTGAAAGTTGTTCAATTTCAGTGTATTGCAAGAGTTTCATATAAGTTTAGAATTAGGATTTCAAATAGCGTTAGCACTTCTATATCATTTAGTTTAACTACTTATATTCGTTAGTTTACCCTAGGCAGAAAAGCTCGGAAAACTGTTTTACCTGTCATATATATGTGGAAATTGTTCAAATTTAGTGTATGGCAAGAGTTTCACAGAAGTTGAGAATTAGGATTGCAGATAGCATTACCAGTTTTGTATCATTTAGTATAACTTCTTATATGCCTTAGTTTACCCTAGGCATAAAAACTCGGAAAAGTGTTTTACAAGTCATATATATATGTGAAAGTTGTTCAATTTCAGTGTATAGCAAGAGTTTCACAGAAGTTGAGAATTAGGATTGCACATTGCATTACCAGTTCTATATCATTTAGTTTAACTACTTACATGCGTTAGTTTACCCCAGCCATAAAAACTCGGAAAAGTGTTGTACATGTCATATATATGTGGAAGTTTTTCAAATTCAGTGTATGGGGAGAGGTTCACATAAGTTTAGAATTAGGATTGCAGATAGCAATAGCAATTTTATATCATTTATTTTAACTACTTATATGTGTTAGTTTACCCTAGGCACAAAAGCTCGGAAAACTGTTTTACCTGTCATATATATGTGAAAGTTTAATTTCAGTGTATGGGAAGAGTTTCACATAAGTTAAGAATTAAAATTGCAGATAGCATTACCAGTTTTGTATCATTTATTATAACTTCTTATATGCCTTAGTTTACCCTTGGCATAAAAACTCGGAAAAGTGTTCTTTCTGTCATATATATGTCAAAAATGTTCAATATCAGTATAATGCAAGGGATTCAAATAAGTTTAGAATTAGGATTGCAGATAGTGTTAGCACTTCTATATCATTTAGTTTAACTTCTTATATGCGTTCTTTTACCTTAGGCACAAAAGCGCGGAAAAGTGTTTTACATGTCATATATATGTGAAAGTTGTTCAATTTTAGTGTATTCCAATAGTTTCACATAAGTTTAGAATTAGGATTGCAGATAGCATTAACAGTTTTGTATCATTTAGTATAACTTCTTATATGCCTTAGTATACCCTAGGCATAAAAACTTGGAAAAGTGTTTTACATGTCATATATATGTGAAAGTGGTTCAGTTTCAGTGTATGGCAAGAGTTTCACATAAGTTGAGCATTAGGATTGCACATTGCATTACCAGTTCTATATCATTTAGTTTAACTTCCTATATGCGTTACTTTACCCTAGGCACAAAAGCTCGGAAAAGTGTTTTACATGTCATATATATGTGAAAGTTGTTCAATTTCAGTGTATTGCAAGAGTTTCATATAAGTTTAGAATTAGGATTTCAAATAGCGTTAGCACTTCTATATCATTTAGTTTAACTACTTATATTCGTTAGTTTACCCTAGGCAGAAAAGCTCGGAAAACTGTTTTACCTGTCATATATATGTGGAAATTGTTCAAATTTAGTGTATGGCAAGAGTTTCACAGAAGTTGAGAATTAGGATTGCAGATAGCATTACCAGTTTTGTATCATTTAGTATAACTTCTTATATGCCTTAGTTTACCCTAGGCATAAAAACTCGGAAAAGTGTTTTACAAGTCATATATATATGTGAAAGTTGTTCAATTTCAGTGTATAGCAAGAGTTTCACAGAAGTTGAGAATTAGGATTGCAGATAGCATTACCAGTTCTATATCATTTAGTTTAACTACTTACATGCGTTAGTTTACCCCAGCCATAAAAACTCGGAAAAGTGTTGTACATGTCATATATATGTGGAAGTTTTTCAAATTCAGTGTATGGGGAGAGGTTCACATAAGTTTAGAATTAGGATTGCAGATAGCAATAGCAATTTTATATCATTTATTTTAACTACTTATATGTGTTAGTTTACCCTAGGCACAAAAGCTCGGAAAACTGTTTTGCATGTCATATATATGTGAAAGTTTAATTTCAGTGTATGGGAAGAGTTTCACATAAGTTAAGAATTAAAATTGCAGATAGCATTACCAGTTTTGTATCATTTATTATAACTTCTTATATGCCTTAGTTTACCCTTGGCATAAAAACTCGGAAAAGTGTTCTTTCTGTCATATATATGTCAAAAATGTTCAATATCAGTATAATGCAAGGGATTCAAATAAGTTTAGAATTAGGATTGCAGATAGTGTTAGCACTTCTATATCATTTAGTTTAACTTCTTATATGCGTTCTTTTACCTTAGGCACAAAAGCGCGGAAAAGTGTTTTACATGTCATATATATGTGAAAGTTGTTCAATTTCTTATATGTGTTAGTTTACCCTAGCCACAAAAGCTTGGAAAAGTGTTTTACATATCATATATATGTGACATTGTATGGCAAGAGTTTCACATAAGTTTAGAATTAGGATTGCAGATAGCGTTAAAACTTTTATATCATTTATTTTAACTTCTTATATGGGTTAGTTTACCCTAGGCACAAAAGCTCGGAAAACTGTTTTACCTGTCATATATATGTGAAAGTTCAATTTCAGTGTATTGGAAGAGTTTCACATAAGTTAAGAATAAGGATTTCAGATAACATTACCAATTTTGTATCATTTAGTATAACTTCTTATATGCCTTAGTTTATCCTAGGCATAAAAACTCGGAAAAGTATTCTATATGTCATATATATGTCAAAGATGTTCAATTTCAGTATAATGCAAGAGATTCAAATAAGTTTAGAATTAGGATTTCAGATAGCGTTAGCACTTCTATATCATTTAGTTTAACTTCTTATATGCGTTCTTTTACCCTAGGCACAAATGCGCGGAAAAGTGTTTTACATGTCATATATATGTGAATGTTGTTCATTTTCCGTGTATGGCAAGAATTTCACAGAAGTTTACAATTAGGATTGCAGATAGCATTACCAGTTTTGTATCATTTAGTATAAATTCTTATATGCCTTAGTTTACCATATGCATAAAACCTCGGAAAAGTGTTCTACATGTCATTTATATGTGAAAGTTGTTCAATTTCAGTGTATGGGAAGAGTTTCACATAAATTTAGAATTAGGATGCAGATAGCACTAGCACTTTTATATCATTTAGTTTAACTACTTATATGCGTTAGTTTACCCTAGGCACAAAAGCTCGGAAAAGTGTTTTACATGTCATATATATGTGAAAGTTGTTCAATTTCAGTGTATGGCAAGAATTTTACATAAGTTTAGAATTAGGATTTAAGATAGCGTTAGCACTTCTATATCATTTAGTTTAACTACTTATATGCGTTATTTTACCCTAGGCACAAAACCTCGGAAAACTGTTTTACATGTCATATATATGTGAAAGTTGTTCAATTTCAGTGTATGGGAAGAGTTTCACATAAGTTTAGAATTAGGGTTGCAGATAGCGTTACCAGTTCTATATCATTTAATTTAACTTCTTAGATGCGGTAGTTTACCCTAGGCATAATAATTCGGAAAAGGCTTGTACATGTCATATGTATGTGATAGTTGTTCAATTTTAGTATATTGCAAGAGTTTCACATAAGTTTAGAATTAGGATTTCAGACAGCGTTAGCACTTCTATATCAATTAGTTTAACTACTTATTTGCGTTAGTTTACCCTAGGCGCAAAGGCTGTTAAAATTGTTTTACATGTCATATACATGTGAAAGTTGTTCAAATTTAGTGTATGGCAAGAGTTTCACATAAGTTGAGAATTAGGATTGCAGATAGCATTACCACTTCTATTTCATTTAGTTTAACTACTTATATGCGTTAGTTTACTGTAGTCACAAAAGCTCGGAAAAGTGTTTCACATGTCATATATATGTGAATGTTGTTCAATTTCAGTGTATGGCAAGAGTTTCACATAAGTTGAGAATTAGGATTGCACATTGCATTGCCAGTTCTATATCATGAATTTAACTTCCTATATGCGTTAGTTTACCCTAGGCCCAAAAGCTCGGAAAAGTGTTTTACATGTCATATATATGTGAAAGTTGTTCAATTTTAGTGTATTCCAATAGTTTCACATAAGTTTAGAATTAGGATTGCAGATAGCATTAACAGTTTTGTATCATTTAGTATAACTTCTTATATGCCTTAGTATACCCTAGGCATAAAAACTTGGAAAAGTGTTTTACATGTCATATATATGTGAAAGTGGTTCAGTTTCAGTGTATGGCAAGAGTTTCACATAAGTTGAGAATTAGGATTGCACATTGCATTACCAGTTCTATATCATTTAGTTTAACTTCCTATATGCGTTACTTTACCCTAGGCACAAAAGCTCGGAAAAGTGTTTTACATGTCATATATATGTGAAAGTTGTTCAATTTCAGTGTATTGCAAGAGTTTCATATAAGTTTAGAATTAGGATTTCAAATAGCGTTAGCACTTCTATATCATTTAGTTTAACTACTTATATTCGTTAGTTTACCCTAGGCAGAAAAGCTCGGAAAACTGTTTTACCTGTCATATATATGTGGAAATTGTTCAAATTTAGTGTATGGCAAGAGTTTCACAGAAGTTGAGAATTAGGATTGCAGATAGCATTACCAGTTTTGTATCATTTAGTATAACTTCTTATATGCCTTAGTTTACCCTAGGCATAAAAACTCGGAAAAGTGTTTTACAAGTCATATATATATGTGAAAGTTGTTCAATTTCAGTGTATAGCAAGAGTTTCACAGAAGTTGAGAATTAGGATTGCAGATAGCATTACCAGTTCTATATCATTTAGTTTAACTACTTACATGCGTTAGTTTACCCCAGCCATAAAAACTCGGAAAAGTGTTGTACATGTCATATATATGTGGAAGTTTTTCAAATTCAGTGTATGGGGAGAGGTTCACATAAGTTTAGAATTAGGATTGCAGATAGCAATAGCAATTTTATATCATTTATTTTAACTACTTATATGTGTTAGTTTACCCTAGGCACAAAAGCTCGGAAAAGTGTTTTACATGTCATATATATGTGAAAGTTGTTCAATTTTAGTGTATTCCAATAGTTTCACATAAGTTTAGAATTAGGATTGCAGATAGCATTAACAGTTTTGTATCATTTAGTATAACTTCTTATATGCCTTAGTATACCCTAGGCATAAAAACTTGGAAAAGTGTTTTACATGTCATATATATGTGAAAGTGGTTCAGTTTCAGTGTATGGCAAGAGTTTCACATAAGTTGAGAATTAGGATTGCACATTGCATTACCAGTTCTATATCATTTAGTTTAACTTCCTATATGCGTTACTTTACCCTAGGCACAAAAACTCGGAAAAGTGTTTTACAAGTCATATATATGTGAAAGTTGTTCAATTTCAGTGTATAGCAAGAGTTTCACAGAAGTTGAGAATTAGGATTGCAGATAGCATTACCAGTTCTATATCATTTAGTTTAACTACTTACATGCGTTAGTTTACCCCAGCCATAAAAACTCGGAAAAGTGTTGTACATGTCATATATATGTGGAAGTTTTTCAAATTCAGTGTATGGGGAGAGGTTCACATAAGTTTAGAATTAGGATTGCAGATAGCAATAGCAATTTTATATCATTTATTTTAACTACTTATATGTGTTAGTTTACCCTAGGCACAAAAGCTCGGAAAACTGTTTTGCATGTCATATATATGTGAAAGTTTAATTTCAGTGTATGGGAAGAGTTTCACATAAGTTAAGAATTAAAATTGCAGATAGCATTACCAGTTTTGTATCATTTATTATAACTTCTTATATGCCTTAGTTTACCCTTGGCATAAAAACTCGGAAAAGTGTTCTTTCTGTCATATATATGTCAAAAATGTTCAATATCAGTATAATGCAAGGGATTCAAATAAGTTTAGAATTAGGATTGCAGATAGTGTTAGCACTTCTATATCATTTAGTTTAACTTCTTATATGCGTTCTTTTACCTTAGGCACAAAAGCGCGGAAAAGTGTTTTACATGTCATATATATGTGAAAGTTGTTCAATTTTAGTGTATTCCAATAGTTTCACATAAGTTTAGAATTAGGATTGCAGATAGCATTAACAGTTTTGTATCATTTAGTATAACTTCTTATATGCCTTAGTATACCCTAGGCATAAAAACTTGGAAAAGTGTTTTACATGTCATATATATGTGAAAGTGGTTCAGTTTCAGTGTATGGCAAGAGTTTCACATAAGTTGAGAATTAGGATTGCACATTGCATTACCAGTTCTATATCATTTAGTTTAACTTCCTATATGCGTTACTTTACCCTAGGCACAAAAGCTCGGAAAAGTGTTTTACATGTCATATATATGTGAAAGTTGTTCAATTTCAGTGTATTGCAAGAGTTTCATATAAGTTTAGAATTAGGATTTCAAATAGCGTTAGCACTTCTATATCATTTAGTTTAACTACTTATATTCGTTAGTTTACCCTAGGCAGAAAAGCTCGGAAAACTGTTTTACCTGTCATATATATGTGGAAATTGTTCAAATTTAGTGTATGGCAAGAGTTTCACAGAAGTTGAGAATTAGGATTGCAGATAGCATTACCAGTTTTGTATCATTTAGTATAACTTCTTATATGCCTTAGTTTACCCTAGGCATAAAAACTCGGAAAAGTGTTTTACAAGTCATATATATATGTGAAAGTTGTTCAATTTCAGTGTATAGCAAGAGTTTCACAGAAGTTGAGAATTAGGATTGCAGATAGCATTACCAGTTCTATATCATTTAGTTTAACTACTTACATGCGTTAGTTTACCCCAGCCATAAAAACTCGGAAAAGTGTTGTACATGTCATATATATGTGGAAGTTTTTCAAATTCAGTGTATGGGGAGAGGTTCACATAAGTTTAGAATTAGGATTGCAGATAGCAATAGCAATTTTATATCATTTATTTTAACTACTTATATGTGTTAGTTTACCCTAGGCACAAAAGCTCGGAAAACTGTTTTGCATGTCATATATATGTGAAAGTTTAATTTCAGTGTATGGGAAGAGTTTCACATAAGTTAAGAATTAAAATTGCAGATAGCATTACCAGTTTTGTATCATTTATTATAACTTCTTATATGCCTTAGTTTACCCTTGGCATAAAAACTCGGAAAAGTGTTCTTTCTGTCATATATATGTCAAAAATGTTCAATATCAGTATAATGCAAGGGATTCAAATAAGTTTAGAATTAGGATTGCAGATAGTGTTAGCACTTCTATATCATTTAGTTTAACTTCTTATATGCGTTCTTTTACCTTAGGCACAAAAGCGCGGAAAAGTGTTTTACATGTCATATATATGTGAAAGTTGTTCAATTTCTTATATGTGTTAGTTTACCCTAGCCACAAAAGCTTGGAAAAGTGTTTTACATATCATATATATGTGACATTGTATGGCAAGAGTTTCACATAAGTTTAGAATTAGGATTGCAGATAGCGTTAAAACTTTTATATCATTTATTTTAACTTCTTATATGGGTTAGTTTACCCTAGGCACAAAAGCTCGGAAAACTGTTTTACATGTCATATATATGTGAAAGTTCAATTTCAGTGTATTGGAAGAGTTTCACATAAGTTAAGAATAAGGATTTCAGATAACATTACCAATTTTGTATCATTTAGTATAACTTCTTATATGCCTTAGTTTATCCTAGGCATAAAAACTCGGAAAAGTATTCTATATGTCATATATATGTCAAAGATGTTCAATTTCAGTATAATGCAAGAGATTCAAATAAGTTTAGAATTAGGATTTCAGATAGCGTTAGCACTTCTATATCATTTAGTTTAACTTCTTATATGCGTTCTTTTACCCTAGGCACAAATGCGCGGAAAAGTGTTTTACATGTCATATATATGTGAATGTTGTTCATTTTCCGTGTATGGCAAGAATTTCACAGAAGTTTACAATTAGGATTGCAGATAGCATTACCAGTTTTGTATCATTTAGTATAAATTCTTATATGCCTTAGTTTACCATATGCATAAAACCTCGGAAAAGTGTTCTACATGTCATTTATATGTGAAAGTTGTTCAATTTCAGTGTATGGGAAGAGTTTCACATAAATTTAGAATTAGGATGCAGATAGCACTAGCACTTTTATATCATTTAGTTTAACTACTTATATGCGTTAGTTTACCCTAGGCACAAAAGCTCGGAAAAGTGTTTTACATGTCATATATATGTGAAAGTTGTTCAATTTCAGTGTAGGGCAAGAATTTTACATAAGTTTAGAATTAGGATTTAAGATAGCGTTAGCACTTCTATATCATTTAGTTTAACTACTTATATGCGTTATTTTACCCTAGGCACAAAACCTCGGAAAACTGTTTTACATGTCATATATATGTGAAAGTTGTTCAATTTCAGTGTATGGGAAGAGTTTCACATAAGTTTAGAATTAGGGTTGCAGATAGCGTTACCAGTTCTATATCATTTAATTTAACTTCTTAGATGCGGTAGTTTACCCTAGGCACAAAAGCTCGGAAAAGTGTTTCACATGTCATATATATGTGAATGTTGTTCAATTTCAGTGTATGGCAAGAGTTTCACATAAGTTGAGAATTAGGATTGCACATTGCATTGCCAGTTCTATATCATGAATTTAACTTCCTATATGCGTTAGTTTACCCTAGGCCCAAAAGCTCGGAAAAGTGTTTTACATGTCATATATATGTGAAAGTTGTTCAATTTTAGTGTATTCCAATAGTTTCACATAAGTTTAGAATTAGGATTGCAGATAGCATTAACAGTTTTGTATCATTTAGTATAACTTCTTATATGCCTTAGTATACCCTAGGCATAAAAACTTGGAAAAGTGTTTTACATGTCATATATATGTGAAAGTGGTTCAGTTTCAGTGTATGGCAAGAGTTTCACATAAGTTGAGAATTAGGATTGCACATTGCATTACCAGTTCTATATCATTTAGTTTAACTTCCTATATGCGTTACTTTACCCTAGGCACAAAAGCTCGGAAAAGTGTTTTACATGTCATATATATGTGAAAGTTGTTCAATTTCAGTGTATTGCAAGAGTTTCATATAAGTTTAGAATTAGGATTTCAAATAGCGTTAGCACTTCTATATCATTTAGTTTAACTACTTATATTCGTTAGTTTACCCTAGGCAGAAAAGCTCGGAAAACTGTTTTACCTGTCATATATATGTGGAAATTGTTCAAATTTAGTGTATGGCAAGAGTTTCACAGAAGTTGAGAATTAGGATTGCAGATAGCATTACCAGTTTTGTATCATTTAGTATAACTTCTTATATGCCTTAGTTTACCCTAGGCATAAAAACTCGGAAAAGTGTTTTACAAGTCATATATATATGTGAAAGTTGTTCAATTTCAGTGTATAGCAAGAGTTTCACAGAAGTTGAGAATTAGGATTGCAGATAGCATTACCAGTTCTATATCATTTAGTTTAACTACTTACATGCGTTAGTTTACCCCAGCCATAAAAACTCGGAAAAGTGTTGTACATGTCATATATATGTGGAAGTTTTTCAAATTCAGTGTATGGGGAGAGGTTCACATAAGTTTAGAATTAGGATTGCAGATAGCAATAGCAATTTTATATCATTTATTTTAACTACTTATATGTGTTAGTTTACCCTAGGCACAAAAGCTCGGAAAACTGTTTTGCATGTCATATATATGTGAAAGTTTAATTTCAGTGTATGGGAAGAGTTTCACATAAGTTAAGAATTAAAATTGCAGATAGCATTACCAGTTTTGTATCATTTATTATAACTTCTTATATGCCTTAGTTTACCCTTGGCATAAAAACTCGGAAAAGTGTTCTTTCTGTCATATATATGTCAAAAATGTTCAATATCAGTATAATGCAAGGGATTCAAATAAGTTTAGAATTAGGATTGCAGATAGTGTTAGCACTTCTATATCATTTAGTTTAACTTCTTATATGCGTTCTTTTACCTTAGGCACAAAAGCGCGGAAAAGTGTTTTACATGTCATATATATGTGAAAGTTGTTCAATTTCTTATATGTGTTAGTTTACCCTAGCCACAAAAGCTTGGAAAAGTGTTTTACATATCATATATATGTGACATTGTATGGCAAGAGTTTCACATAAGTTTAGAATTAGGATTGCAGATAGCGTTAAAACTTTTATATCATTTATTTTAACTTCTTATATGGGTTAGTTTACCCTAGGCACAAAAGCTCGGAAAACTGTTTTACATGTCATATATATGTGAAAGTTCAATTTCAGTGTATTGGAAGAGTTTCACATAAGTTAAGAATAAGGATTTCAGATAACATTACCAATTTTGTATCATTTAGTATAACTTCTTATATGCCTTAGTTTATCCTAGGCATAAAAACTCGGAAACGTATTCTATATGTCATATATATGTCAAAGATGTTCAATTTCAGTATAATGCAAGAGATTCAAATAAGTTTAGAATTAGGATTTCAGATAGCGTTAGCACTTCTATATCATTTAGTTTAACTTCTTATATGCGTTCTTTTACCCTAGGCACAAATGCGCGGAAAAGTGTTTTACATGTCATATATATGTGAATGTTGTTCATTTTCCGTGTATGGCAAGAATTTCACAGAAGTTTACAATTAGGATTGCAGATAGCATTACCAGTTTTGTATCATTTAGTATAAATTCTTATATGCCTTAGTTTACCATATGCATAAAACCTCGGAAAAGTGTTCTACATGTCATTTATATGTGAAAGTTGTTCAATTTCAGTGTATGGGAAGAGTTTCACATAAATTTAGAATTAGGATGCAGATAGCACTAGCACTTTTATATCATTTAGTTTAACTACTTATATGCGTTAGTTTACCCTAGGCACAAAAGCTCGGAAAAGTGTTTTACATGTCATATATATGTGAAAGTTGTTCAATTTCAGTGTATGGCAAGAATTTTACATAAGTTTAGAATTAGGATTTAAGATAGCGTTAGCACTTCTATATCATTTAGTTTAACTACTTATATGCGTTATTTTACCCTAGGCACAAAACCTCGGAAAACTGTTTTACATGTCATATATATGTGAAAGTTGTTCAATTTCAGTGTATGGGAAGAGTTTCACATAAGTTTAGAATTAGGGTTGCAGATAGCGTTACCAGTTCTATATCATTTAATTTAACTTCTTAGATGCGGTAGTTTACCCTAGGCATAATAATTCGGAAAAGGCTTGTACATGTCATATGTATGTGATAGTTGTTCAATTTTAGTATATTGCAAGAGTTTCACATAAGTTTAGAATTAGGATTTCAGACAGCGTTAGCACTTCTATATCAATTAGTTTAACTACTTATTTGCGTTAGTTTACCCTAGGCGCAAAGGCTGTTAAAATTGTTTTACATGTCATATACATGTGAAAGTTGTTCAAATTTAGTGTATGGCAAGAGTTTCACATAAGTTGAGAATTAGGATTGCAGATAGCATTACCACTTCTATTTCATTTAGTTTAACTACTTATATGCGTTAGTTTACTGTAGTCACAAAAGCTCGGAAAAGTGTTTCACATGTCATATATATGTGAATGTTGTTCAATTTCAGTGTATGGCAAGAGTTTCACATAAGTTGAGAATTAGGATTGCACATTGCATTGCCAGTTCTATATCATGAATTTAACTTCCTATATGCGTTAGTTTACCCTAGGCCCAAAAGCTCGGAAAAGTGTTTTACATGTCATATATATGTGAAAGTTGTTCAATTTTAGTGTATTCCAATAGTTTCACATAAGTTTAGAATTAGGATTGCAGATAGCATTAACAGTTTTGTATCATTTAGTATAACTTCTTATATGCCTTAGTATACCCTAGGCATAAAAACTTGGAAAAGTGTTTTACATGTCATATATATGTGAAAGTGGTTCAGTTTCAGTGTATGGCAAGAGTTTCACATAAGTTGAGAATTAGGATTGCACATTGCATTACCAGTTCTATATCATTTAGTTTAACTTCCTATATGCGTTACTTTACCCTAGGCACAAAAGCTCGGAAAAGTGTTTTACATGTCATATATATGTGAAAGTTGTTCAATTTCAGTGTATTGCAAGAGTTTCATATAAGTTTAGAATTAGGATTTCAAATAGCGTTAGCACTTCTATATCATTTAGTTTAACTACTTATATTCGTTAGTTTACCCTAGGCAGAAAAGCTCGGAAAACTGTTTTACCTGTCATATATATGTGGAAATTGTTCAAATTTAGTGTATGGCAAGAGTTTCACAGAAGTTGAGAATTAGGATTGCAGATAGCATTACCAGTTTTGTATCATTTAGTATAACTTCTTATATGCCTTAGTTTACCCTAGGCATAAAAACTCGGAAAAGTGTTTTACAAGTCATATATATATGTGAAAGTTGTTCAATTTCAGTGTATAGCAAGAGTTTCACAGAAGTTGAGAATTAGGATTGCACATTGCATTACCAGTTCTATATCATTTAGTTTAACTACTTACATGCGTTAGTTTACCCCAGCCATAAAAACTCGGAAAAGTGTTGTACATGTCATATATATGTGGAAGTTTTTCAAATTCAGTGTATGGGGAGAGGTTCACATAAGTTTAGAATTAGGATTGCAGATAGCAATAGCAATTTTATATCATTTATTTTAACTACTTATATGTGTTAGTTTACCCTAGGCACAAAAGCTCGGAAAACTGTTTTACCTGTCATATATATGTGAAAGTTTAATTTCAGTGTATGGGAAGAGTTTCACATAAGTTAAGAATTAAAATTGCAGATAGCATTACCAGTTTTGTATCATTTATTATAACTTCTTATATGCCTTAGTTTACCCTTGGCATAAAAACTCGGAAAAGTGTTCTTTCTGTCATATATATGTCAAAAATGTTCAATATCAGTATAATGCAAGGGATTCAAATAAGTTTAGAATTAGGATTGCAGATAGTGTTAGCACTTCTATATCATTTAGTTTAACTTCTTATATGCGTTCTTTTACCTTAGGCACAAAAGCGCGGAAAAGTGTTTTACATGTCATATATATGTGAAAGTTGTTCAATTTTAGTGTATTCCAATAGTTTCACATAAGTTTAGAATTAGGATTGCAGATAGCATTAACAGTTTTGTATCATTTAGTATAACTTCTTATATGCCTTAGTATACCCTAGGCATAAAAACTTGGAAAAGTGTTTTACATGTCATATATATGTGAAAGTGGTTCAGTTTCAGTGTATGGCAAGAGTTTCACATAAGTTGAGCATTAGGATTGCACATTGCATTACCAGTTCTATATCATTTAGTTTAACTTCCTATATGCGTTACTTTACCCTAGGCACAAAAGCTCGGAAAAGTGTTTTACATGTCATATATATGTGAAAGTTGTTCAATTTCAGTGTATTGCAAGAGTTTCATATAAGTTTAGAATTAGGATTTCAAATAGCGTTAGCACTTCTATATCATTTAGTTTAACTACTTATATTCGTTAGTTTACCCTAGGCAGAAAAGCTCGGAAAACTGTTTTACCTGTCATATATATGTGGAAATTGTTCAAATTTAGTGTATGGCAAGAGTTTCACAGAAGTTGAGAATTAGGATTGCAGATAGCATTACCAGTTTTGTATCATTTAGTATAACTTCTTATATGCCTTAGTTTACCCTAGGCATAAAAACTCGGAAAAGTGTTTTACAAGTCATATATATATGTGAAAGTTGTTCAATTTCAGTGTATAGCAAGAGTTTCACAGAAGTTGAGAATTAGGATTGCAGATAGCATTACCAGTTCTATATCATTTAGTTTAACTACTTACATGCGTTAGTTTACCCCAGCCATAAAAACTCGGAAAAGTGTTGTACATGTCATATATATGTGGAAGTTTTTCAAATTCAGTGTATGGGGAGAGGTTCACATAAGTTTAGAATTAGGATTGCAGATAGCAATAGCAATTTTATATCATTTATTTTAACTACTTATATGTGTTAGTTTACCCTAGGCACAAAAGCTCGGAAAACTGTTTTGCATGTCATATATATGTGAAAGTTTAATTTCAGTGTATGGGAAGAGTTTCACATAAGTTAAGAATTAAAATTGCAGATAGCATTACCAGTTTTGTATCATTTATTATAACTTCTTATATGCCTTAGTTTACCCTTGGCATAAAAACTCGGAAAAGTGTTCTTTCTGTCATATATATGTCAAAAATGTTCAATATCAGTATAATGCAAGGGATTCAAATAAGTTTAGAATTAGGATTGCAGATAGTGTTAGCACTTCTATATCATTTAGTTTAACTTCTTATATGCGTTCTTTTACCTTAGGCACAAAAGCGCGGAAAAGTGTTTTACATGTCATATATATGTGAAAGTTGTTCAATTTTAGTGTATTCCAATAGTTTCACATAAGTTTAGAATTAGGATTGCAGATAGCATTAACAGTTTTGTATCATTTAGTATAACTTCTTATATGCCTTAGTTTACCCTAGGCATAAAAACTCGGAAAAGTGTTTTACAAGTCATATATATATGTGAAAGTTGTTCAATTTCAGTGTATAGCAAGAGTTTCACAGAAGTTGAGAATTAGGATTGCACATTGCATTACCAGTTCTATATCATTTAGTTTAACTACTTACATGCGTTAGTTTACCCCAGCCATAAAAACTCGGAAAAGTGTTGTACATGTCATATATATGTGGAAGTTTTTCAAATTCAGTGTATGGGGAGAGGTTCACATAAGTTTAGAATTAGGATTGCAGATAGCAATAGCAATTTTATATCATTTATTTTAACTACTTATATGTGTTAGTTTACCCTAGGCACAAAAGCTCGGAAAACTGTTTTACCTGTCATATATATGTGAAAGTTTAATTTCAGTGTATGGGAAGAGTTTCACATAAGTTAAGAATTAAAATTGCAGATAGCATTACCAGTTTTGTATCATTTATTATAACTTCTTATATGCCTTAGTTTACCCTTGGCATAAAAACTCGGAAAAGTGTTCTTTCTGTCATATATATGTCAAAAATGTTCAATATCAGTATAATGCAAGGGATTCAAATAAGTTTAGAATTAGGATTGCAGATAGTGTTAGCACTTCTATATCATTTAGTTTAACTTCTTATATGCGTTCTTTTACCTTAGGCACAAAAGCGCGGAAAAGTGTTTTACATGTCATATATATGTGAAAGTTGTTCAATTTTAGTGTATTCCAATAGTTTCACATAAGTTTAGAATTAGGATTGCAGATAGCATTAACAGTTTTGTATCATTTAGTATAACTTCTTATATGCCTTAGTATACCCTAGGCATAAAAACTTGGAAAAGTGTTTTACATGTCATATATATGTGAAAGTGGTTCAGTTTCAGTGTATGGCAAGAGTTTCACATAAGTTGAGCATTAGGATTGCACATTGCATTACCAGTTCTATATCATTTAGTTTAACTTCCTATATGCGTTACTTTACCCTAGGCACAAAAGCTCGGAAAAGTGTTTTACATGTCATATATATGTGAAAGTTGTTCAATTTCAGTGTATTGCAAGAGTTTCATATAAGTTTAGAATTAGGATTTCAAATAGCGTTAGCACTTCTATATCATTTAGTTTAACTACTTATATTCGTTAGTTTACCCTAGGCAGAAAAGCTCGGAAAACTGTTTTACCTGTCATATATATGTGGAAATTGTTCAAATTTAGTGTATGGCAAGAGTTTCACAGAAGTTGAGAATTAGGATTGCAGATAGCATTACCAGTTTTGTATCATTTAGTATAACTTCTTATATGCCTTAGTTTACCCTAGGCATAAAAACTCGGAAAAGTGTTTTACAAGTCATATATATATGTGAAAGTTGTTCAATTTCAGTGTATAGCAAGAGTTTCACAGAAGTTGAGAATTAGGATTGCAGATAGCATTACCAGTTCTATATCATTTAGTTTAACTACTTACATGCGTTAGTTTACCCCAGCCATAAAAACTCGGAAAAGTGTTGTACATGTCATATATATGTGGAAGTTTTTCAAATTCAGTGTATGGGGAGAGGTTCACATAAGTTTAGAATTAGGATTGCAGATAGCAATAGCAATTTTATATCATTTATTTTAACTACTTATATGTGTTAGTTTACCCTAGGCACAAAAGCTCGGAAAACTGTTTTGCATGTCATATATATGTGAAAGTTTAATTTCAGTGTATGGGAAGAGTTTCACATAAGTTAAGAATTAAAATTGCAGATAGCATTACCAGTTTTGTATCATTTATTATAACTTCTTATATGCCTTAGTTTACCCTTGGCATAAAAACTCGGAAAAGTGTTCTTTCTGTCATATATATGTCAAAAATGTTCAATATCAGTATAATGCAAGGGATTCAAATAAGTTTAGAATTAGGATTGCAGATAGTGTTAGCACTTCTATATCATTTAGTTTAACTTCTTATATGCGTTCTTTTACCTTAGGCACAAAAGCGCGGAAAAGTGTTTTACATGTCATATATATGTGAAAGTTGTTCAATTTCTTATATGTGTTAGTTTACCCTAGCCACAAAAGCTTGGAAAAGTGTTTTACATATCATATATATGTGACATTGTATGGCAAGAGTTTCACATAAGTTTAGAATTAGGATTGCAGATAGCGTTAAAACTTTTATATCATTTATTTTAACTTCTTATATGGGTTAGTTTACCCTAGGCACAAAAGCTCGGAAAACTGTTTTACATGTCATATATATGTGAAAGTTCAATTTCAGTGTATTGGAAGAGTTTCACATAAGTTAAGAATAAGGATTTCAGATAACATTACCAATTTTGTATCATTTAGTATAACTTCTTATATGCCTTAGTTTATCCTAGGCATAAAAACTCGGAAAAGTATTCTATATGTCATATATATGTCAAAGATGTTCAATTTCAGTATAATGCAAGAGATTCAAATAAGTTTAGAATTAGGATTTCAGATAGCGTTAGCACTTCTATATCATTTAGTTTAACTTCTTATATGCGTTCTTTTACCCTAGGCACAAATGCGCGGAAAAGTGTTTTACATGTCATATATATGTGAATGTTGTTCATTTTCCGTGTATGGCAAGAATTTCACAGAAGTTTACAATTAGGATTGCAGATAGCATTACCAGTTTTGTATCATTTAGTATAAATTCTTATATGCCTTAGTTTACCATATGCATAAAACCTCGGAAAAGTGTTCTACATGTCATTTATATGTGAAAGTTGTTCAATTTCAGTGTATGGGAAGAGTTTCACATAAATTTAGAATTAGGATGCAGATAGCACTAGCACTTTTATATCATTTAGTTTAACTACTTATATGCGTTAGTTTACCCTAGGCACAAAAGCTCGGAAAAGTGTTTTACATGTCATATATATGTGAAAGTTGTTCAATTTCAGTGTATGGCAAGAATTTTACATAAGTTTAGAATTAGGATTTAAGATAGCGTTAGCACTTCTATATCATTTAGTTTAACTACTTATATGCGTTATTTTACCCTAGGCACAAAACCTCGGAAAACTGTTTTACATGTCATATATATGTGAAAGTTGTTCAATTTCAGTGTATGGGAAGAGTTTCACATAAGTTTAGAATTAGGGTTGCAGATAGCGTTACCAGTTCTATATCATTTAATTTAACTTCTTAGATGCGGTAGTTTACCCTAGGCATAATAATTCGGAAAAGGCTTGTACATGTCATATGTATGTGATAGTTGTTCAATTTTAGTATATTGCAAGAGTTTCACATAAGTTTAGAATTAGGATTTCAGACAGCGTTAGCACTTCTATATCAATTAGTTTAACTACTTATTTGCGTTAGTTTACCCTAGGCGCAAAGGCTGTTAAAATTGTTTTACATGTCATATACATGTGAAAGTTGTTCAAATTTAGTGTATGGCAAGAGTTTCACATAAGTTGAGAATTAGGATTGCAGATAGCATTACCACTTCTATTTCATTTAGTTTAACTACTTATATGCGTTAGTTTACTGTAGTCACAAAAGCTCGGAAAAGTGTTTCACATGTCATATATATGTGAATGTTGTTCAATTTCAGTGTATGGCAAGAGTTTCACATAAGTTGAGAATTAGGATTGCACATTGCATTGCCAGTTCTATATCATGAATTTAACTTCCTATATGCGTTAGTTTACCCTAGGCCCAAAAGCTCGGAAAAGTGTTTTACATGTCATATATATGTGAAAGTTGTTCAATTTTAGTGTATTCCAATAGTTTCACATAAGTTTAGAATTAGGATTGCAGATAGCATTAACAGTTTTGTATCATTTAGTATAACTTCTTATATGCCTTAGTATACCCTAGGCATAAAAACTTGGAAAAGTGTTTTACATGTCATATATATGTGAAAGTGGTTCAGTTTCAGTGTATGGCAAGAGTTTCACATAAGTTGAGAATTAGGATTGCACATTGCATTACCAGTTCTATATCATTTAGTTTAACTTCCTATATGCGTTACTTTACCCTAGGCACAAAAGCTCGGAAAAGTGTTTTACATGTCATATATATGTGAAAGTTGTTCAATTTCAGTGTATTGCAAGAGTTTCATATAAGTTTAGAATTAGGATTTCAAATAGCGTTAGCACTTCTATATCATTTAGTTTAACTACTTATATTCGTTAGTTTACCCTAGGCAGAAAAGCTCGGAAAACTGTTTTACCTGTCATATATATGTGGAAATTGTTCAAATTTAGTGTATGGCAAGAGTTTCACAGAAGTTGAGAATTAGGATTGCAGATAGCATTACCAGTTTTGTATCATTTAGTATAACTTCTTATATGCCTTAGTTTACCCTAGGCATAAAAACTCGGAAAAGTGTTTTACAAGTCATATATATATGTGAAAGTTGTTCAATTTCAGTGTATAGCAAGAGTTTCACAGAAGTTGAGAATTAGGATTGCAGATAGCATTACCAGTTCTATATCATTTAGTTTAACTACTTACATGCGTTAGTTTACCCCAGCCATAAAAACTCGGAAAAGTGTTGTACATGTCATATATATGTGGAAGTTTTTCAAATTCAGTGTATGGGGAGAGGTTCACATAAGTTTAGAATTAGGATTGCAGATAGCAATAGCAATTTTATATCATTTATTTTAACTACTTATATGTGTTAGTTTACCCTAGGCACAAAAGCTCGGAAAACTGTTTTGCATGTCATATATATGTGAAAGTTTAATTTCAGTGTATGGGAAGAGTTTCACATAAGTTAAGAATTAAAATTGCAGATAGCATTACCAGTTTTGTATCATTTATTATAACTTCTTATATGCCTTAGTTTACCCTTGGCATAAAAACTCGGAAAAGTGTTCTTTCTGTCATATATATGTCAAAAATGTTCAATATCAGTATAATGCAAGGGATTCAAATAAGTTTAGAATTAGGATTGCAGATAGTGTTAGCACTTCTATATCATTTAGTTTAACTTCTTATATGCGTTCTTTTACCTTAGGCACAAAAGCGCGGAAAAGTGTTTTACATGTCATATATATGTGAAAGTTGTTCAATTTTAGTGTATTCCAATAGTTTCACATAAGTTTAGAATTAGGATTGCAGATAGCATTAACAGTTTTGTATCATTTAGTATAACTTCTTATATGCCTTAGTATACCCTAGGCATAAAAACTTGGAAAAGTGTTTTACATGTCATATATATGTGAAAGTGGTTCAGTTTCAGTGTATGGCAAGAGTTTCACATAAGTTGAGAATTAGGATTGCACATTGCATTACCAGTTCTATATCATTTAGTTTAACTTCCTATATGCGTTACTTTACCCTAGGCACAAAAGCTCGGAAAAGTGTTTTACATGTCATATATATGTGAAAGTTGTTCAATTTCAGTGTATTGCAAGAGTTTCATATAAGTTTAGAATTAGGATTTCAAATAGCGTTAGCACTTCTATATCATTTAGTTTAACTACTTATATTCGTTAGTTTACCCTAGGCAGAAAAGCTCGGAAAACTGTTTTACCTGTCATATATATGTGGAAATTGTTCAAATTTAGTGTATGGCAAGAGTTTCACAGAAGTTGAGAATTAGGATTGCAGATAGCATTACCAGTTTTGTATCATTTAGTATAACTTCTTATATGCCTTAGTTTACCCTAGGCATAAAAACTCGGAAAAGTGTTTTACAAGTCATATATATATGTGAAAGTTGTTCAATTTCAGTGTATAGCAAGAGTTTCACAGAAGTTGAGAATTAGGATTGCAGATAGCATTACCAGTTCTATATCATTTAGTTTAACTACTTACATGCGTTAGTTTACCCCAGCCATAAAAACTCGGAAAAGTGTTGTACATGTCATATATATGTGGAAGTTTTTCAAATTCAGTGTATGGGGAGAGGTTCACATAAGTTTAGAATTAGGATTGCAGATAGCAATAGCAATTTTATATCATTTATTTTAACTACTTATATGTGTTAGTTTACCCTAGGCACAAAAGCTCGGAAAACTGTTTTGCATGTCATATATATGTGAAAGTTTAATTTCAGTGTATGGGAAGAGTTTCACATAAGTTAAGAATTAAAATTGCAGATAGCATTACCAGTTTTGTATCATTTATTATAACTTCTTATATGCCTTAGTTTACCCTTGGCATAAAAACTCGGAAAAGTGTTCTTTCTGTCATATATATGTCAAAAATGTTCAATATCAGTATAATGCAAGGGATTCAAATAAGTTTAGAATTAGGATTGCAGATAGTGTTAGCACTTCTATATCATTTAGTTTAACTTCTTATATGCGTTCTTTTACCTTAGGCACAAAAGCGCGGAAAAGTGTTTTACATGTCATATATATGTGAAAGTTGTTCAATTTCTTATATGTGTTAGTTTACCCTAGCCACAAAAGCTTGGAAAAGTGTTTTACATATCATATATATGTGACATTGTATGGCAAGAGTTTCACATAAGTTTAGAATTAGGATTGCAGATAGCGTTAAAACTTTTATATCATTTATTTTAACTTCTTATATGGGTTAGTTTACCCTAGGCACAAAAGCTCGGAAAACTGTTTTACATGTCATATATATGTGAAAGTTCAATTTCAGTGTATTGGAAGAGTTTCACATAAGTTAAGAATAAGGATTTCAGATAACATTACCAATTTTGTATCATTTAGTATAACTTCTTATATGCCTTAGTTTATCCTAGGCATAAAAACTCGGAAAAGTATTCTATATGTCATATATATGTCAAAGATGTTCAATTTCAGTATAATGCAAGAGATTCAAATAAGTTTAGAATTAGGATTTCAGATAGCGTTAGCACTTCTATATCATTTAGTTTAACTTCTTATATGCGTTCTTTTACCCTAGGCACAAATGCGCGGAAAAGTGTTTTACATGTCATATATATGTGAATGTTGTTCATTTTCCGTGTATGGCAAGAATTTCACAGAAGTTTACAATTAGGATTGCAGATAGCATTACCAGTTTTGTATCATTTAGTATAAATTCTTATATGCCTTAGTTTACCATATGCATAAAACCTCGGAAAAGTGTTCTACATGTCATTTATATGTGAAAGTTGTTCAATTTCAGTGTATGGGAAGAGTTTCACATAAATTTAGAATTAGGATGCAGATAGCACTAGCACTTTTATATCATTTAGTTTAACTACTTATATGCGTTAGTTTACCCTAGGCACAAAAGCTCGGAAAAGTGTTTTACATGTCATATATATGTGAAAGTTGTTCAATTTCAGTGTAGGGCAAGAATTTTACATAAGTTTAGAATTAGGATTTAAGATAGCGTTAGCACTTCTATATCATTTAGTTTAACTACTTATATGCGTTATTTTACCCTAGGCACAAAACCTCGGAAAACTGTTTTACATGTCATATATATGTGAAAGTTGTTCAATTTCAGTGTATGGGAAGAGTTTCACATAAGTTTAGAATTAGGGTTGCAGATAGCGTTACCAGTTCTATATCATTTAATTTAACTTCTTAGATGCGGTAGTTTACCCTAGGCACAAAAGCTCGGAAAAGTGTTTCACATGTCATATATATGTGAATGTTGTTCAATTTCAGTGTATGGCAAGAGTTTCACATAAGTTGAGAATTAGGATTGCACATTGCATTGCCAGTTCTATATCATGAATTTAACTTCCTATATGCGTTAGTTTACCCTAGGCCCAAAAGCTCGGAAAAGTGTTTTACATGTCATATATATGTGAAAGTTGTTCAATTTTAGTGTATTCCAATAGTTTCACATAAGTTTAGAATTAGGATTGCAGATAGCATTAACAGTTTTGTATCATTTAGTATAACTTCTTATATGCCTTAGTATACCCTAGGCATAAAAACTTGGAAAAGTGTTTTACATGTCATATATATGTGAAAGTGGTTCAGTTTCAGTGTATGGCAAGAGTTTCACATAAGTTGAGAATTAGGATTGCACATTGCATTACCAGTTCTATATCATTTAGTTTAACTTCCTATATGCGTTACTTTACCCTAGGCACAAAAGCTCGGAAAAGTGTTTTACATGTCATATATATGTGAAAGTTGTTCAATTTCAGTGTATTGCAAGAGTTTCATATAAGTTTAGAATTAGGATTTCAAATAGCGTTAGCACTTCTATATCATTTAGTTTAACTACTTATATTCGTTAGTTTACCCTAGGCAGAAAAGCTCGGAAAACTGTTTTACCTGTCATATATATGTGGAAATTGTTCAAATTTAGTGTATGGCAAGAGTTTCACAGAAGTTGAGAATTAGGATTGCAGATAGCATTACCAGTTTTGTATCATTTAGTATAACTTCTTATATGCCTTAGTTTACCCTAGGCATAAAAACTCGGAAAAGTGTTTTACAAGTCATATATATATGTGAAAGTTGTTCAATTTCAGTGTATAGCAAGAGTTTCACAGAAGTTGAGAATTAGGATTGCAGATAGCATTACCAGTTCTATATCATTTAGTTTAACTACTTACATGCGTTAGTTTACCCCAGCCATAAAAACTCGGAAAAGTGTTGTACATGTCATATATATGTGGAAGTTTTTCAAATTCAGTGTATGGGGAGAGGTTCACATAAGTTTAGAATTAGGATTGCAGATAGCAATAGCAATTTTATATCATTTATTTTAACTACTTATATGTGTTAGTTTACCCTAGGCACAAAAGCTCGGAAAACTGTTTTGCATGTCATATATATGTGAAAGTTTAATTTCAGTGTATGGGAAGAGTTTCACATAAGTTAAGAATTAAAATTGCAGATAGCATTACCAGTTTTGTATCATTTATTATAACTTCTTATATGCCTTAGTTTACCCTTGGCATAAAAACTCGGAAAAGTGTTCTTTCTGTCATATATATGTCAAAAATGTTCAATATCAGTATAATGCAAGGGATTCAAATAAGTTTAGAATTAGGATTGCAGATAGTGTTAGCACTTCTATATCATTTAGTTTAACTACTTATATGTGTTAGTTTACCCTAGGCATAAAAACTCGGAAAAGTGTTTTACAAGTCATATATATATGTGAAAGTTGTTCAATTTCAGTGTATAGCAAGAGTTTCACAGAAGTTGAGAATTAGGATTGCACATTGCATTACCAGTTCTATATCATTTAGTTTAACTACTTACATGCGTTAGTTTACCCCAGCCATAAAAACTCGGAAAAGTGTTGTACATGTCATATATATGTGGAAGTTTTTCAAATTCAGTGTATGGGGAGAGGTTCACATAAGTTTAGAATTAGGATTGCAGATAGCAATAGCAATTTTATATCATTTATTTTAACTACTTATATGTGTTAGTTTACCCTAGGCACAAAAGCTCGGAAAACTGTTTTACCTGTCATATATATGTGAAAGTTTAATTTCAGTGTATGGGAAGAGTTTCACATAAGTTAAGAATTAAAATTGCAGATAGCATTACCAGTTTTGTATCATTTATTATAACTTCTTATATGCCTTAGTTTACCCTTGGCATAAAAACTCGGAAAAGTGTTCTTTCTGTCATATATATGTCAAAAATGTTCAATATCAGTATAATGCAAGGGATTCAAATAAGTTTCGAATTAGGATTGCAGATAGTGTTAGCACTTCTATATCATTTAGTTTAACTTCTTATATGCGTTCTTTTACCTTAGGCACAAAAGCGCGGAAAAGTGTTTTACATGTCATATATATGTGAAAGTTGTTCAATTTTAGTGTATTCCAATAGTTTCACATAAGTTTAGAATTAGGATTGCAGATAGCATTAACAGTTTTGTATCATTTAGTATAACTTCTTATATGCCTTAGTATACCCTAGGCATAAAAACTTGGAAAAGTGTTTTACATGTCATATATATGTGAAAGTGGTTCAGTTTCAGTGTATGGCAAGAGTTTCACATAAGTTGAGCATTAGGATTGCACATTGCATTACCAGTTCTATATCATTTAGTTTAACTTCCTATATGCGTTACTTTACCCTAGGCACAAAAGCTCGGAAAAGTGTTTTACATGTCATATATATGTGAAAGTTGTTCAATTTCAGTGTATTGCAAGAGTTTCATATAAGTTTAGAATTAGGATTTCAAATAGCGTTAGCACTTCTATATCATTTAGTTTAACTACTTATATTCGTTAGTTTACCCTAGGCAGAAAAGCTCGGAAAACTGTTTTACCTGTCATATATATGTGGAAATTGTTCAAATTTAGTGTATGGCAAGAGTTTCACAGAAGTTGAGAATTAGGATTGCAGATAGCATTACCAGTTTTGTATCATTTAGTATAACTTCTTATATGCCTTAGTTTACCCTAGGCATAAAAACTCGGAAAAGTGTTTTACAAGTCATATATATATGTGAAAGTTGTTCAATTTCAGTGTATAGCAAGAGTTTCACAGAAGTTGAGAATTAGGATTGCAGATAGCATTACCAGTTCTATATCATTTAGTTTAACTACTTACATGCGTTAGTTTACCCCAGCCATAAAAACTCGGAAAAGTGTTGTACATGTCATATATATGTGGAAGTTTTTCAAATTCAGTGTATGGGGAGAGGTTCACATAAGTTTAGAATTAGGATTGCAGATAGCAATAGCAATTTTATATCATTTATTTTAACTACTTATATGTGTTAGTTTACCCTAGGCACAAAAGCTCGGAAAACTGTTTTGCATGTCATATATATGTGAAAGTTTAATTTCAGTGTATGGGAAGAGTTTCACATAAGTTAAGAATTAAAATTGCAGATAGCATTACCAGTTTTGTATCATTTATTATAACTTCTTATATGCCTTAGTTTACCCTTGGCATAAAAACTCGGAAAAGTGTTCTTTCTGTCATATATATGTCAAAAATGTTCAATATCAGTATAATGCAAGGGATTCAAATAAGTTTAGAATTAGGATTGCAGATAGTGTTAGCACTTCTATATCATTTAGTTTAACTTCTTATATGCGTTCTTTTACCTTAGGCACAAAAGCGCGGAAAAGTGTTTTACATGTCATATATATGTGAAAGTTGTTCAATTTCTTATATGTGTTAGTTTACCCTAGCCACAAAAGCTTGGAAAAGTGTTTTACATATCATATATATGTGACATTGTATGGCAAGAGTTTCACATAAGTTTAGAATTAGGATTGCAGATAGCGTTAAAACTTTTATATCATTTATTTTAACTTCTTATATGGGTTAGTTTACCCTAGGCACAAAAGCTCGGAAAACTGTTTTACATGTCATATATATGTGAAAGTTCAATTTCAGTGTATTGGAAGAGTTTCACATAAGTTAAGAATAAGGATTTCAGATAACATTACCAATTTTGTATCATTTAGTATAACTTCTTATATGCCTTAGTTTATCCTAGGCATAAAAACTCGGAAAAGTATTCTATATGTCATATATATGTCAAAGATGTTCAATTTCAGTATAATGCAAGAGATTCAAATAAGTTTAGAATTAGGATTTCAGATAGCGTTAGCACTTCTATATCATTTAGTTTAACTTCTTATATGCGTTCTTTTACCCTAGGCACAAATGCGCGGAAAAGTGTTTTACATGTCATATATATGTGAATGTTGTTCATTTTCCGTGTATGGCAAGAATTTCACAGAAGTTTACAATTAGGATTGCAGATAGCATTACCAGTTTTGTATCATTTAGTATAAATTCTTATATGCCTTAGTTTACCATATGCATAAAACCTCGGAAAAGTGTTCTACATGTCATTTATATGTGAAAGTTGTTCAATTTCAGTGTATGGGAAGAGTTTCACATAAATTTAGAATTAGGATGCAGATAGCACTAGCACTTTTATATCATTTAGTTTAACTACTTATATGCGTTAGTTTACCCTAGGCACAAAAGCTCGGAAAAGTGTTTTACATGTCATATATATGTGAAAGTTGTTCAATTTCAGTGTATGGCAAGAATTTTACATAAGTTTAGAATTAGGATTTAAGATAGCGTTAGCACTTCTATATCATTTAGTTTAACTACTTATATGCGTTATTTTACCCTAGGCACAAAACCTCGGAAAACTGTTTTACATGTCATATATATGTGAAAGTTGTTCAATTTCAGTGTATGGGAAGAGTTTCACATAAGTTTAGAATTAGGGTTGCAGATAGCGTTACCAGTTCTATATCATTTAATTTAACTTCTTAGATGCGGTAGTTTACCCTAGGCATAATAATTCGGAAAAGGCTTGTACATGTCATATGTATGTGATAGTTGTTCAATTTTAGTATATTGCAAGAGTTTCACATAAGTTTAGAATTAGGATTTCAGACAGCGTTAGCACTTCTATATCAATTAGTTTAACTACTTATTTGCGTTAGTTTACCCTAGGCGCAAAGGCTGTTAAAATTGTTTTACATGTCATATACATGTGAAAGTTGTTCAAATTTAGTGTATGGCAAGAGTTTCACATAAGTTGAGAATTAGGATTGCAGATAGCATTACCACTTCTATTTCATTTAGTTTAACTACTTATATGCGTTAGTTTACTGTAGTCACAAAAGCTCGGAAAAGTGTTTCACATGTCATATATATGTGAATGTTGTTCAATTTCAGTGTATGGCAAGAGTTTCACATAAGTTGAGAATTAGGATTGCACATTGCATTGCCAGTTCTATATCATGAATTTAACTTCCTATATGCGTTAGTTTACCCTAGGCCCAAAAGCTCGGAAAAGTGTTTTACATGTCATATATATGTGAAAGTTGTTCAATTTTAGTGTATTCCAATAGTTTCACATAAGTTTAGAATTAGGATTGCAGATAGCATTAACAGTTTTGTATCATTTAGTATAACTTCTTATATGCCTTAGTATACCCTAGGCATAAAAACTTGGAAAAGTGTTTTACATGTCATATATATGTGAAAGTGGTTCAGTTTCAGTGTATGGCAAGAGTTTCACATAAGTTGAGAATTAGGATTGCACATTGCATTACCAGTTCTATATCATTTAGTTTAACTTCCTATATGCGTTACTTTACCCTAGGCACAAAAGCTCGGAAAAGTGTTTTACATGTCATATATATGTGAAAGTTGTTCAATTTCAGTGTATTGCAAGAGTTTCATATAAGTTTAGAATTAGGATTTCAAATAGCGTTAGCACTTCTATATCATTTAGTTTAACTACTTATATTCGTTAGTTTACCCTAGGCAGAAAAGCTCGGAAAACTGTTTTACCTGTCATATATATGTGGAAATTGTTCAAATTTAGTGTATGGCAAGAGTTTCACAGAAGTTGAGAATTAGGATTGCAGATAGCATTACCAGTTTTGTATCATTTAGTATAACTTCTTATATGCCTTAGTTTACCCTAGGCATAAAAACTCGGAAAAGTGTTTTACAAGTCATATATATATGTGAAAGTTGTTCAATTTCAGTGTATAGCAAGAGTTTCACAGAAGTTGAGAATTAGGATTGCAGATAGCATTACCAGTTCTATATCATTTAGTTTAACTACTTACATGCGTTAGTTTACCCCAGCCATAAAAACTCGGAAAAGTGTTGTACATGTCATATATATGTGGAAGTTTTTCAAATTCAGTGTATGGGGAGAGGTTCACATAAGTTTAGAATTAGGATTGCAGATAGCAATAGCAATTTTATATCATTTATTTTAACTACTTATATGTGTTAGTTTACCCTAGGCACAAAAGCTCGGAAAACTGTTTTGCATGTCATATATATGTGAAAGTTTAATTTCAGTGTATGGGAAGAGTTTCACATAAGTTAAGAATTAAAATTGCAGATAGCATTACCAGTTTTGTATCATTTATTATAACTTCTTATATGCCTTAGTTTACCCTTGGCATAAAAACTCGGAAAAGTGTTCTTTCTGTCATATATATGTCAAAAATGTTCAATATCAGTATAATGCAAGGGATTCAAATAAGTTTAGAATTAGGATTGCAGATAGTGTTAGCACTTCTATATCATTTAGTTTAACTTCTTATATGCGTTCTTTTACCTTAGGCACAAAAGCGCGGAAAAGTGTTTTACATGTCATATATATGTGAAAGTTGTTCAATTTCTTATATGTGTTAGTTTACCCTAGCCACAAAAGCTTGGAAAAGTGTTTTACATATCATATATATGTGACATTGTATGGCAAGAGTTTCACATAAGTTTAGAATTAGGATTGCAGATAGCGTTAAAACTTTTATATCATTTATTTTAACTTCTTATATGGGTTAGTTTACCCTAGGCACAAAAGCTCGGAAAACTGTTTTACATGTCATATATATGTGAAAGTTCAATTTCAGTGTATTGGAAGAGTTTCACATAAGTTAAGAATAAGGATTTCAGATAACATTACCAATTTTGTATCATTTAGTATAACTTCTTATATGCCTTAGTTTATCCTAGGCATAAAAACTCGGAAACGTATTCTATATGTCATATATATGTCAAAGATGTTCAATTTCAGTATAATGCAAGAGATTCAAATAAGTTTAGAATTAGGATTTCAGATAGCGTTAGCACTTCTATATCATTTAGTTTAACTTCTTATATGCGTTCTTTTACCCTAGGCACAAATGCGCGGAAAAGTGTTTTACATGTCATATATATGTGAATGTTGTTCATTTTCCGTGTATGGCAAGAATTTCACAGAAGTTTACAATTAGGATTGCAGATAGCATTACCAGTTTTGTATCATTTAGTATAAATTCTTATATGCCTTAGTTTACCATATGCATAAAACCTCGGAAAAGTGTTCTACATGTCATTTATATGTGAAAGTTGTTCAATTTCAGTGTATGGGAAGAGTTTCACATAAATTTAGAATTAGGATGCAGATAGCACTAGCACTTTTATATCATTTAGTTTAACTACTTATATGCGTTAGTTTACCCTAGGCACAAAAGCTCGGAAAAGTGTTTTACATGTCATATATATGTGAAAGTTGTTCAATTTCAGTGTATGGCAAGAATTTTACATAAGTTTAGAATTAGGATTTAAGATAGCGTTAGCACTTCTATATCATTTAGTTTAACTACTTATATGCGTTATTTTACCCTAGGCACAAAACCTCGGAAAACTGTTTTACATGTCATATATATGTGAAAGTTGTTCAATTTCAGTGTATGGGAAGAGTTTCACATAAGTTTAGAATTAGGGTTGCAGATAGCGTTACCAGTTCTATATCATTTAATTTAACTTCTTAGATGCGGTAGTTTACCCTAGGCATAATAATTCGGAAAAGGCTTGTACATGTCATATGTATGTGATAGTTGTTCAATTTTAGTATATTGCAAGAGTTTCACATAAGTTTAGAATTAGGATTTCAGACAGCGTTAGCACTTCTATATCAATTAGTTTAACTACTTATTTGCGTTAGTTTACCCTAGGCGCAAAGGCTGTTAAAATTGTTTTACATGTCATATACATGTGAAAGTTGTTCAAATTTAGTGTATGGCAAGAGTTTCACATAAGTTGAGAATTAGGATTGCAGATAGCATTACCACTTCTATTTCATTTAGTTTAACTACTTATATGCGTTAGTTTACTGTAGTCACAAAAGCTCGGAAAAGTGTTTCACATGTCATATATATGTGAATGTTGTTCAATTTCAGTGTATGGCAAGAGTTTCACATAAGTTGAGAATTAGGATTGCACATTGCATTGCCAGTTCTATATCATGAATTTAACTTCCTATATGCGTTAGTTTACCCTAGGCCCAAAAGCTCGGAAAAGTGTTTTACATGTCATATATATGTGAAAGTTGTTCAATTTTAGTGTATTCCAATAGTTTCACATAAGTTTAGAATTAGGATTGCAGATAGCATTAACAGTTTTGTATCATTTAGTATAACTTCTTATATGCCTTAGTATACCCTAGGCATAAAAACTTGGAAAAGTGTTTTACATGTCATATATATGTGAAAGTGGTTCAGTTTCAGTGTATGGCAAGAGTTTCACATAAGTTGAGAATTAGGATTGCACATTGCATTACCAGTTCTATATCATTTAGTTTAACTTCCTATATGCGTTACTTTACCCTAGGCACAAAAGCTCGGAAAAGTGTTTTACATGTCATATATATGTGAAAGTTGTTCAATTTCAGTGTATTGCAAGAGTTTCATATAAGTTTAGAATTAGGATTTCAAATAGCGTTAGCACTTCTATATCATTTAGTTTAACTACTTATATTCGTTAGTTTACCCTAGGCAGAAAAGCTCGGAAAACTGTTTTACCTGTCATATATATGTGGAAATTGTTCAAATTTAGTGTATGGCAAGAGTTTCACAGAAGTTGAGAATTAGGATTGCAGATAGCATTACCAGTTTTGTATCATTTAGTATAACTTCTTATATGCCTTAGTTTACCCTAGGCATAAAAACTCGGAAAAGTGTTTTACAAGTCATATATATATGTGAAAGTTGTTCAATTTCAGTGTATAGCAAGAGTTTCACAGAAGTTGAGAATTAGGATTGCACATTGCATTACCAGTTCTATATCATTTAGTTTAACTACTTACATGCGTTAGTTTACCCCAGCCATAAAAACTCGGAAAAGTGTTGTACATGTCATATATATGTGGAAGTTTTTCAAATTCAGTGTATGGGGAGAGGTTCACATAAGTTTAGAATTAGGATTGCAGATAGCAATAGCAATTTTATATCATTTATTTTAACTACTTATATGTGTTAGTTTACCCTAGGCACAAAAGCTCGGAAAACTGTTTTACCTGTCATATATATGTGAAAGTTTAATTTCAGTGTATGGGAAGAGTTTCACATAAGTTAAGAATTAAAATTGCAGATAGCATTACCAGTTTTGTATCATTTATTATAACTTCTTATATGCCTTAGTTTACCCTTGGCATAAAAACTCGGAAAAGTGTTCTTTCTGTCATATATATGTCAAAAATGTTCAATATCAGTATAATGCAAGGGATTCAAATAAGTTTAGAATTAGGATTGCAGATAGTGTTAGCACTTCTATATCATTTAGTTTAACTTCTTATATGCGTTCTTTTACCTTAGGCACAAAAGCGCGGAAAAGTGTTTTACATGTCATATATATGTGAAAGTTGTTCAATTTTAGTGTATTCCAATAGTTTCACATAAGTTTAGAATTAGGATTGCAGATAGCATTAACAGTTTTGTATCATTTAGTATAACTTCTTATATGCCTTAGTATACCCTAGGCATAAAAACTTGGAAAAGTGTTTTACATGTCATATATATGTGAAAGTGGTTCAGTTTCAGTGTATGGCAAGAGTTTCACATAAGTTGAGCATTAGGATTGCACATTGCATTACCAGTTCTATATCATTTAGTTTAACTTCCTATATGCGTTACTTTACCCTAGGCACAAAAGCTCGGAAAAGTGTTTTACATGTCATATATATGTGAAAGTTGTTCAATTTCAGTGTATTGCAAGAGTTTCATATAAGTTTAGAATTAGGATTTCAAATAGCGTTAGCACTTCTATATCATTTAGTTTAACTACTTATATTCGTTAGTTTACCCTAGGCAGAAAAGCTCGGAAAACTGTTTTACCTGTCATATATATGTGGAAATTGTTCAAATTTAGTGTATGGCAAGAGTTTCACAGAAGTTGAGAATTAGGATTGCAGATAGCATTACCAGTTTTGTATCATTTAGTATAACTTCTTATATGCCTTAGTTTACCCTAGGCATAAAAACTCGGAAAAGTGTTTTACAAGTCATATATATATGTGAAAGTTGTTCAATTTCAGTGTATAGCAAGAGTTTCACAGAAGTTGAGAATTAGGATTGCAGATAGCATTACCAGTTCTATATCATTTAGTTTAACTACTTACATGCGTTAGTTTACCCCAGCCATAAAAACTCGGAAAAGTGTTGTACATGTCATATATATGTGGAAGTTTTTCAAATTCAGTGTATGGGGAGAGGTTCACATAAGTTTAGAATTAGGATTGCAGATAGCAATAGCAATTTTATATCATTTATTTTAACTACTTATATGTGTTAGTTTACCCTAGGCACAAAAGCTCGGAAAACTGTTTTGCATGTCATATATATGTGAAAGTTTAATTTCAGTGTATGGGAAGAGTTTCACATAAGTTAAGAATTAAAATTGCAGATAGCATTACCAGTTTTGTATCATTTATTATAACTTCTTATATGCCTTAGTTTACCCTTGGCATAAAAACTCGGAAAAGTGTTCTTTCTGTCATATATATGTCAAAAATGTTCAATATCAGTATAATGCAAGGGATTCAAATAAGTTTAGAATTAGGATTGCAGATAGTGTTAGCACTTCTATATCATTTAGTTTAACTTCTTATATGCGTTCTTTTACCTTAGGCACAAAAGCGCGGAAAAGTGTTTTACATGTCATATATATGTGAAAGTTGTTCAATTTTAGTGTATTCCAATAGTTTCACATAAGTTTAGAATTAGGATTGCAGATAGCATTAACAGTTTTGTATCATTTAGTATAACTTCTTATATGCCTTAGTATACCCTAGGCATAAAAACTTGGAAAAGTGTTTTACATGTCATATATATGTGAAAGTGGTTCAGTTTCAGTGTATGGCAAGAGTTTCACATAAGTTGAGAATTAGGATTGCAGATAGCATTACCAGTTCTATATCATTTAGTTTAACTTCCTATATGCGTTACTTTACCCTAGGCACAAAAGCTCGGAAAAGTGTTTTACATGTCATATATATGTGAAAGTTGTTCAATTTCAGTGTATTGCAAGAGTTTCATATAAGTTTAGAATTAGGATTTCAAATAGCGTTAGCACTTCTATATCATTTAGTTTAACTACTTATATTCGTTAGTTTACCCTAGGCAGAAAAGCTCGGAAAACTGTTTTACCTGTCATATATATGTGGAAATTGTTCAAATTTAGTGTATGGCAAGAGTTTCACAGAAGTTGAGAATTAGGATTGCAGATAGCATTACCAGTTTTGTATCATTTAGTATAACTTCTTATATGCCTTAGTTTACCCTAGGCATAAAAACTCGGAAAAGTGTTTTACAAGTCATATATATGTGAAAGTTGTTCAATTTCAGTGTATAGCAAGAGTTTCACAGAAGTTGAGAATTAGGATTGCAGATAGCATTACCAGTTCTATATCATTTAGTTTAACTACTTACATGCGTTAGTTTACCCCAGCCATAAAAACTCGGAAAAGTGTTGTACATGTCATATATATGTGGAAGTTTTTCAAATTCAGTGTATGGGGAGAGGTTCACATAAGTTTAGAATTAGGATTGCAGATAGCAATAGCAATTTTATATCATTTATTTTAACTACTTATATGTGTTAGTTTACCCTAGGCACAAAAGCTCGGAAAACTGTTTTGCATGTCATATATATGTGAAAGTTTAATTTCAGTGTATGGGAAGAGTTTCACATAAGTTAAGAATTAAAATTGCAGATAGCATTACCAGTTTTGTATCATTTATTATAACTTCTTATATGCCTTAGTTTACCCTTGGCATAAAAACTCGGAAAAGTGTTCTTTCTGTCATATATATGTCAAAAATGTTCAATATCAGTATAATGCAAGGGATTCAAATAAGTTTAGAATTAGGATTGCAGATAGTGTTAGCACTTCTATATCATTTAGTTTAACTTCTTATATGCGTTCTTTTACCTTAGGCACAAAAGCGCGGAAAAGTGTTTTACATGTCATATATATGTGAAAGTTGTTCAATTTCTTATATGTGTTAGTTTACCCTAGCCACAAAAGCTTGGAAAAGTGTTTTACATATCATATATATGTGACATTGTATGGCAAGAGTTTCACATAAGTTTAGAATTAGGATTGCAGATAGCGTTAAAACTTTTATATCATTTATTTTAACTTCTTATATGGGTTAGTTTACCCTAGGCACAAAAGCTCGGAAAACTGTTTTACATGTCATATATATGTGAAAGTTCAATTTCAGTGTATTGGAAGAGTTTCACATAAGTTAAGAATAAGGATTTCAGATAACATTACCAATTTTGTATCATTTAGTATAACTTCTTATATGCCTTAGTTTATCCTAGGCATAAAAACTCGGAAAAGTATTCTATATGTCATATATATGTCAAAGATGTTCAATTTCAGTATAATGCAAGAGATTCAAATAAGTTTAGAATTAGGATTTCAGATAGCGTTAGCACTTCTATATCATTTAGTTTAACTTCTTATATGCGTTCTTTTACCCTAGGCACAAATGCGCGGAAAAGTGTTTTACATGTCATATATATGTGAATGTTGTTCATTTTCCGTGTATGGCAAGAATTTCACAGAAGTTTACAATTAGGATTGCAGATAGCATTACCAGTTTTGTATCATTTAGTATAAATTCTTATATGCCTTAGTTTACCATATGCATAAAACCTCGGAAAAGTGTTCTACATGTCATTTATATGTGAAAGTTGTTCAATTTCAGTGTATGGGAAGAGTTTCACATAAATTTAGAATTAGGATGCAGATAGCACTAGCACTTTTATATCATTTAGTTTAACTACTTATATGCGTTAGTTTACCCTAGGCACAAAAGCTCGGAAAAGTGTTTTACATGTCATATATATGTGAAAGTTGTTCAATTTCAGTGTATGGCAAGAATTTTACATAAGTTTAGAATTAGGATTTAAGATAGCGTTAGCACTTCTATATCATTTAGTTTAACTACTTATATGCGTTATTTTACCCTAGGCACAAAACCTCGGAAAACTGTTTTACATGTCATATATATGTGAAAGTTGTTCAATTTCAGTGTATGGGAAGAGTTTCACATAAGTTTAGAATTAGGGTTGCAGATAGCGTTACCAGTTCTATATCATTTAATTTAACTTCTTAGATGCGGTAGTTTACCCTAGGCATAATAATTCGGAAAAGGCTTGTACATGTCATATGTATGTGATAGTTGTTCAATTTTAGTATATTGCAAGAGTTTCACATAAGTTTAGAATTAGGATTTCAGACAGCGTTAGCACTTCTATATCAATTAGTTTAACTACTTATTTGCGTTAGTTTACCCTAGGCGCAAAGGCTGTTAAAATTGTTTTACATGTCATATACATGTGAAAGTTGTTCAAATTTAGTGTATGGCAAGAGTTTCACATAAGTTGAGAATTAGGATTGCAGATAGCATTACCACTTCTATTTCATTTAGTTTAACTACTTATATGCGTTAGTTTACTGTAGTCACAAAAGCTCGGAAAAGTGTTTCACATGTCATATATATGTGAATGTTGTTCAATTTCAGTGTATGGCAAGAGTTTCACATAAGTTTAGAATTAGGATTGCACATTGCATTGCCAGTTCTATATCATGAATTTAACTTCCTATATGCGTTAGTTTACCCTAGGCCCAAAAGCTCGGAAAAGTGTTTTACATGTCATATATATGTGAAAGTTGTTCAATTTTAGTGTATTCCAATAGTTTCACATAAGTTTAGAATTAGGATTGCAGATAGCATTAACAGTTTTGTATCATTTAGTATAACTTCTTATATGCCTTAGTATACCCTAGGCATAAAAACTTGGAAAAGTGTTTTACATGTCATATATATGTGAAAGTGGTTCAGTTTCAGTGTATGGCAAGAGTTTCACATAAGTTGAGCATTAGGATTGCACATTGCATTACCAGTTCTATATCATTTAGTTTAACTTCCTATATGCGTTACTTTACCCTAGGCACAAAAGCTCGGAAAAGTGTTTTACATGTCATATATATGTGAAAGTTGTTCAATTTCAGTGTATTGCAAGAGTTTCATATAAGTTTAGAATTAGGATTTCAAATAGCGTTAGCACTTCTATATCATTTAGTTTAACTACTTATATTCGTTAGTTTACCCTAGGCAGAAAAGCTCGGAAAACTGTTTTACCTGTCATATATATGTGGAAATTGTTCAAATTTAGTGTATGGCAAGAGTTTCACAGAAGTTGAGAATTAGGATTGCAGATAGCATTACCAGTTTTGTATCATTTAGTATAACTTCTTATATGCCTTAGTTTACCCTAGGCATAAAAACTCGGAAAAGTGTTTTACAAGTCATATATATATGTGAAAGTTGTTCAATTTCAGTGTATAGCAAGAGTTTCACAGAAGTTGAGAATTAGGATTGCAGATAGCATTACCAGTTCTATATCATTTAGTTTAACTACTTACATGCGTTAGTTTACCCCAGCCATAAAAACTCGGAAAAGTGTTGTACATGTCATATATATGTGGAAGTTTTTCAAATTCAGTGTATGGGGAGAGGTTCACATAAGTTTAGAATTAGGATTGCAGATAGCAATAGCAATTTTATATCATTTATTTTAACTACTTATATGTGTTAGTTTACCCTAGGCACAAAAGCTCGGAAAACTGTTTTGCATGTCATATATATGTGAAAGTTTAATTTCAGTGTATGGGAAGAGTTTCACATAAGTTAAGAATTAAAATTGCAGATAGCATTACCAGTTTTGTATCATTTATTATAACTTCTTATATGCCTTAGTTTACCCTTGGCATAAAAACTCGGAAAAGTGTTCTTTCTGTCATATATATGTCAAAAATGTTCAATATCAGTATAATGCAAGGGATTCAAATAAGTTTAGAATTAGGATTGCAGATAGTGTTAGCACTTCTATATCATTTAGTTTAACTTCTTATATGCGTTCTTTTACCTTAGGCACAAAAGCGCGGAAAAGTGTTTTACATGTCATATATATGTGAAAGTTGTTCAATTTTAGTGTATTCCAATAGTTTCACATAAGTTTAGAATTAGGATTGCAGATAGCATTAACAGTTTTGTATCATTTAGTATAACTTCTTATATGCCTTAGTTTACCCTAGGCATAAAAACTCGGAAAAGTGTTTTACAAGTCATATATATATGTGAAAGTTGTTCAATTTCAGTGTATAGCAAGAGTTTCACAGAAGTTGAGAATTAGGATTGCACATTGCATTACCAGTTCTATATCATTTAGTTTAACTACTTACATGCGTTAGTTTACCCCAGCCATAAAAACTCGGAAAAGTGTTGTACATGTCATATATATGTGGAAGTTTTTCAAATTCAGTGTATGGGGAGAGGTTCACATAAGTTTAGAATTAGGATTGCAGATAGCAATAGCAATTTTATATCATTTATTTTAACTACTTATATGTGTTAGTTTACCCTAGGCACAAAAGCTCGGAAAACTGTTTTACCTGTCATATATATGTGAAAGTTTAATTTCAGTGTATGGGAAGAGTTTCACATAAGTTAAGAATTAAAATTGCAGATAGCATTACCAGTTTTGTATCATTTATTATAACTTCTTATATGCCTTAGTTTACCCTTGGCATAAAAACTCGGAAAAGTGTTCTTTCTGTCATATATATGTCAAAAATGTTCAATATCAGTATAATGCAAGGGATTCAAATAAGTTTAGAATTAGGATTGCAGATAGTGTTAGCACTTCTATATCATTTAGTTTAACTTCTTATATGCGTTCTTTTACCTTAGGCACAAAAGCGCGGAAAAGTGTTTTACATGTCATATATATGTGAAAGTTGTTCAATTTTAGTGTATTCCAATAGTTTCACATAAGTTTAGAATTAGGATTGCAGATAGCATTAACAGTTTTGTATCATTTAGTATAACTTCTTATATGCCTTAGTATACCCTAGGCATAAAAACTTGGAAAAGTGTTTTACATGTCATATATATGTGAAAGTGGTTCAGTTTCAGTGTATGGCAAGAGTTTCACATAAGTTGAGCATTAGGATTGCACATTGCATTACCAGTTCTATATCATTTAGTTTAACTTCCTATATGCGTTACTTTACCCTAGGCACAAAAGCTCGGAAAAGTGTTTTACATGTCATATATATGTGAAAGTTGTTCAATTTCAGTGTATTGCAAGAGTTTCATATAAGTTTAGAATTAGGATTTCAAATAGCGTTAGCACTTCTATATCATTTAGTTTAACTACTTATATTCGTTAGTTTACCCTAGGCAGAAAAGCTCGGAAAACTGTTTTACCTGTCATATATATGTGGAAATTGTTCAAATTTAGTGTATGGCAAGAGTTTCACAGAAGTTGAGAATTAGGATTGCAGATAGCATTACCAGTTTTGTATCATTTAGTATAACTTCTTATATGCCTTAGTTTACCCTAGGCATAAAAACTCGGAAAAGTGTTTTACAAGTCATATATATATGTGAAAGTTGTTCAATTTCAGTGTATAGCAAGAGTTTCACAGAAGTTGAGAATTAGGATTGCAGATAGCATTACCAGTTCTATATCATTTAGTTTAACTACTTACATGCGTTAGTTTACCCCAGCCATAAAAACTCGGAAAAGTGTTGTACATGTCATATATATGTGGAAGTTTTTCAAATTCAGTGTATGGGGAGAGGTTCACATAAGTTTAGAATTAGGATTGCAGATAGCAATAGCAATTTTATATCATTTATTTTAACTACTTATATGTGTTAGTTTACCCTAGGCACAAAAGCTCGGAAAACTGTTTTGCATGTCATATATATGTGAAAGTTTAATTTCAGTGTATGGGAAGAGTTTCACATAAGTTAAGAATTAAAATTGCAGATAGCATTACCAGTTTTGTATCATTTATTATAACTTCTTATATGCCTTAGTTTACCCTTGGCATAAAAACTCGGAAAAGTGTTCTTTCTGTCATATATATGTCAAAAATGTTCAATATCAGTATAATGCAAGGGATTCAAATAAGTTTAGAATTAGGATTGCAGATAGTGTTAGCACTTCTATATCATTTAGTTTAACTTCTTATATGCGTTCTTTTACCTTAGGCACAAAAGCGCGGAAAAGTGTTTTACATGTCATATATATGTGAAAGTTGTTCAATTTCTTATATGTGTTAGTTTACCCTAGCCACAAAAGCTTGGAAAAGTGTTTTACATATCATATATATGTGACATTGTATGGCAAGAGTTTCACATAAGTTTAGAATTAGGATTGCAGATAGCGTTAAAACTTTTATATCATTTATTTTAACTTCTTATATGGGTTAGTTTACCCTAGGCACAAAAGCTCGGAAAACTGTTTTACATGTCATATATATGTGAAAGTTCAATTTCAGTGTATTGGAAGAGTTTCACATAAGTTAAGAATAAGGATTTCAGATAACATTACCAATTTTGTATCATTTAGTATAACTTCTTATATGCCTTAGTTTATCCTAGGCATAAAAACTCGGAAAAGTATTCTATATGTCATATATATGTCAAAGATGTTCAATTTCAGTATAATGCAAGAGATTCAAATAAGTTTAGAATTAGGATTTCAGATAGCGTTAGCACTTCTATATCATTTAGTTTAACTTCTTATATGCGTTCTTTTACCCTAGGCACAAATGCGCGGAAAAGTGTTTTACATGTCATATATATGTGAATGTTGTTCATTTTCCGTGTATGGCAAGAATTTCACAGAAGTTTACAATTAGGATTGCAGATAGCATTACCAGTTTTGTATCATTTAGTATAAATTCTTATATGCCTTAGTTTACCATATGCATAAAACCTCGGAAAAGTGTTCTACATGTCATTTATATGTGAAAGTTGTTCAATTTCAGTGTATGGGAAGAGTTTCACATAAATTTAGAATTAGGATGCAGATAGCACTAGCACTTTTATATCATTTAGTTTAACTACTTATATGCGTTAGTTTACCCTAGGCACAAAAGCTCGGAAAAGTGTTTTACATGTCATATATATGTGAAAGTTGTTCAATTTCAGTGTATGGCAAGAATTTTACATAAGTTTAGAATTAGGATTTAAGATAGCGTTAGCACTTCTATATCATTTAGTTTAACTACTTATATGCGTTATTTTACCCTAGGCACAAAACCTCGGAAAACTGTTTTACATGTCATATATATGTGAAAGTTGTTCAATTTCAGTGTATGGGAAGAGTTTCACATAAGTTTAGAATTAGGGTTGCAGATAGCGTTACCAGTTCTATATCATTTAATTTAACTTCTTAGATGCGGTAGTTTACCCTAGGCATAATAATTCGGAAAAGGCTTGTACATGTCATATGTATGTGATAGTTGTTCAATTTTAGTATATTGCAAGAGTTTCACATAAGTTTAGAATTAGGATTTCAGACAGCGTTAGCACTTCTATATCAATTAGTTTAACTACTTATTTGCGTTAGTTTACCCTAGGCGCAAAGGCTGTTAAAATTGTTTTACATGTCATATACATGTGAAAGTTGTTCAAATTTAGTGTATGGCAAGAGTTTCACATAAGTTGAGAATTAGGATTGCAGATAGCATTACCACTTCTATTTCATTTAGTTTAACTACTTATATGCGTTAGTTTACTGTAGTCACAAAAGCTCGGAAAAGTGTTTCACATGTCATATATATGTGAATGTTGTTCAATTTCAGTGTATGGCAAGAGTTTCACATAAGTTGAGAATTAGGATTGCACATTGCATTGCCAGTTCTATATCATGAATTTAACTTCCTATATGCGTTAGTTTACCCTAGGCCCAAAAGCTCGGAAAAGTGTTTTACATGTCATATATATGTGAAAGTTGTTCAATTTTAGTGTATTCCAATAGTTTCACATAAGTTTAGAATTAGGATTGCAGATAGCATTAACAGTTTTGTATCATTTAGTATAACTTCTTATATGCCTTAGTATACCCTAGGCATAAAAACTTGGAAAAGTGTTTTACATGTCATATATATGTGAAAGTGGTTCAGTTTCAGTGTATGGCAAGAGTTTCACATAAGTTGAGAATTAGGATTGCACATTGCATTACCAGTTCTATATCATTTAGTTTAACTTCCTATATGCGTTACTTTACCCTAGGCACAAAAGCTCGGAAAAGTGTTTTACATGTCATATATATGTGAAAGTTGTTCAATTTCAGTGTATTGCAAGAGTTTCATATAAGTTTAGAATTAGGATTTCAAATAGCGTTGCACTTCTATATCATTTAGTTTAACTACTTATATTCGTTAGTTTACCCTAGGCAGAAAAGCTCGGAAAACTGTTTTACCTGTCATATATATGTGGAAATTGTTCAAATTTAGTGTATGGCAAGAGTTTCACAGAAGTTGAGAATTAGGATTGCAGATAGCATTACCAGTTTTGTATCATTTAGTATAACTTCTTATATGCCTTAGTTTACCCTAGGCATAAAAACTCGGAAAAGTGTTTTACAAGTCATATATATATGTGAAAGTTGTTCAATTTCAGTGTATAGCAAGAGTTTCACAGAAGTTGAGAATTAGGATTGCAGATAGCATTACCAGTTCTATATCATTTAGTTTAACTACTTACATGCGTTAGTTTACCCCAGCCATAAAAACTCGGAAAAGTGTTGTACATGTCATATATATGTGGAAGTTTTTCAAATTCAGTGTATGGGGAGAGGTTCACATAAGTTTAGAATTAGGATTGCAGATAGCAATAGCAATTTTATATCATTTATTTTAACTACTTATATGTGTTAGTTTACCCTAGGCACAAAAGCTCGGAAAACTGTTTTGCATGTCATATATATGTGAAAGTTTAATTTCAGTGTATGGGAAGAGTTTCACATAAGTTAAGAATTAAAATTGCAGATAGCATTACCAGTTTTGTATCATTTATTATAACTTCTTATATGCCTTAGTTTACCCTTGGCATAAAAACTCGGAAAAGTGTTCTTTCTGTCATATATATGTCAAAAATGTTCAATATCAGTATAATGCAAGGGATTCAAATAAGTTTAGAATTAGGATTGCAGATAGTGTTAGCACTTCTATATCATTTAGTTTAACTTCTTATATGCGTTCTTTTACCTTAGGCACAAAAGCGCGGAAAAGTGTTTTACATGTCATATATATGTGAAAGTTGTTCAATTTCTTATATGTGTTAGTTTACCCTAGCCACAAAAGCTTGGAAAAGTGTTTTACATATCATATATATGTGACATTGTATGGCAAGAGTTTCACATAAGTTTAGAATTAGGATTGCAGATAGCGTTAAAACTTTTATATCATTTATTTTAACTTCTTATATGGGTTAGTTTACCCTAGGCACAAAAGCTCGGAAAACTGTTTTACATGTCATATATATGTGAAAGTTCAATTTCAGTGTATTGGAAGAGTTTCACATAAGTTAAGAATAAGGATTTCAGATAACATTACCAATTTTGTATCATTTAGTATAACTTCTTATATGCCTTAGTTTATCCTAGGCATAAAAACTCGGAAAAGTATTCTATATGTCATATATATGTCAAAGATGTTCAATTTCAGTATAATGCAAGAGATTCAAATAAGTTTAGAATTAGGATTTCAGATAGCGTTAGCACTTCTATATCATTTAGTTTAACTTCTTATATGCGTTCTTTTACCCTAGGCACAAATGCGCGGAAAAGTGTTTTACATGTCATATATATGTGAATGTTGTTCATTTTCCGTGTATGGCAAGAATTTCACAGAAGTTTACAATTAGGATTGCAGATAGCATTACCAGTTTTGTATCATTTAGTATAAATTCTTATATGCCTTAGTTTACCATATGCATAAAACCTCGGAAAAGTGTTCTACATGTCATTTATATGTGAAAGTTGTTCAATTTCAGTGTATGGGAAGAGTTTCACATAAATTTAGAATTAGGATGCAGATAGCACTAGCACTTTTATATCATTTAGTTTAACTACTTATATGCGTTAGTTTACCCTAGGCACAAAAGCTCGGAAAAGTGTTTTACATGTCATATATATGTGAAAGTTGTTCAATTTCAGTGTATGGCAAGAATTTTACATAAGTTTAGAATTAGGATTTAAGATAGCGTTAGCACTTCTATATCATTTAGTTTAACTACTTATATGCGTTATTTTACCCTAGGCACAAAACCTCGGAAAACTGTTTTACATGTCATATATATGTGAAAGTTGTTCAATTTCAGTGTATGGGAAGAGTTTCACATAAGTTTAGAATTAGGGTTGCAGATAGCGTTACCAGTTCTATATCATTTAATTTAACTTCTTAGATGCGGTAGTTTACCCTAGGCATAATAATTCGGAAAAGGCTTGTACATGTCATATGTATGTGATAGTTGTTCAATTTTAGTATATTGCAAGAGTTTCACATAAGTTTAGAATTAGGATTTCAGACAGCGTTAGCACTTCTATATCAATTAGTTTAACTACTTATTTGCGTTAGTTTACCCTAGGCGCAAAGGCTGTTAAAATTGTTTTACATGTCATATACATGTGAAAGTTGTTCAAATTTAGTGTATGGCAAGAGTTTCACATAAGTTGAGAATTAGGATTGCAGATAGCATTACCACTTCTATTTCATTTAGTTTAACTACTTATATGCGTTAGTTTACTGTAGTCACAAAAGCTCGGAAAAGTGTTTCACATGTCATATATATGTGAATGTTGTTCAATTTCAGTGTATGGCAAGAGTTTCACATAAGTTGAGAATTAGGATTGCACATTGCATTGCCAGTTCTATATCATGAATTTAACTTCCTATATGCGTTAGTTTACCCTAGGCCCAAAAGCTCGGAAAAGTGTTTTACATGTCATATATATGTGAAAGTTGTTCAATTTTAGTGTATTCCAATAGTTTCACATAAGTTTAGAATTAGGATTGCAGATAGCATTAACAGTTTTGTATCATTTAGTATAACTTCTTATATGCCTTAGTATACCCTAGGCATAAAAACTTGGAAAAGTGTTTTACATGTCATATATATGTGAAAGTGGTTCAGTTTCAGTGTATGGCAAGAGTTTCACATAAGTTGAGAATTAGGATTGCACATTGCATTACCAGTTCTATATCATTTAGTTTAACTTCCTATATGCGTTACTTTACCCTAGGCACAAAAGCTCGGAAAAGTGTTTTACATGTCATATATATGTGAAAGTTGTTCAATTTCAGTGTATTGCAAGAGTTTCATATAAGTTTAGAATTAGGATTTCAAATAGCGTTAGCACTTCTATATCATTTAGTTTAACTACTTATATTCGTTAGTTTACCCTAGGCAGAAAAGCTCGGAAAACTGTTTTACCTGTCATATATATGTGGAAATTGTTCAAATTTAGTGTATGGCAAGAGTTTCACAGAAGTTGAGAATTAGGATTGCAGATAGCATTACCAGTTTTGTATCATTTAGTATAACTTCTTATATGCCTTAGTTTACCCTAGGCATAAAAACTCGGAAAAGTGTTTTACAAGTCATATATATATGTGAAAGTTGTTCAATTTCAGTGTATAGCAAGAGTTTCACAGAAGTTGAGAATTAGGATTGCACATTGCATTACCAGTTCTATATCATTTAGTTTAACTACTTACATGCGTTAGTTTACCCCAGCCATAAAAACTCGGAAAAGTGTTGTACATGTCATATATATGTGGAAGTTTTTCAAATTCAGTGTATGGGGAGAGGTTCACATAAGTTTAGAATTAGGATTGCAGATAGCAATAGCAATTTTATATCATTTATTTTAACTACTTATATGTGTTAGTTTACCCTAGGCACAAAAGCTCGGAAAACTGTTTTACCTGTCATATATATGTGAAAGTTTAATTTCAGTGTATGGGAAGAGTTTCACATAAGTTAAGAATTAAAATTGCAGATAGCATTACCAGTTTTGTATCATTTATTATAACTTCTTATATGCCTTAGTTTACCCTTGGCATAAAAACTCGGAAAAGTGTTCTTTCTGTCATATATATGTCAAAAATGTTCAATATCAGTATAATGCAAGGGATTCAAATAAGTTTAGAATTAGGATTGCAGATAGTGTTAGCACTTCTATATCATTTAGTTTAACTTCTTATATGCGTTCTTTTACCTTAGGCACAAAAGCGCGGAAAAGTGTTTTACATGTCATATATATGTGAAAGTTGTTCAATTTTAGTGTATTCCAATAGTTTCACATAAGTTTAGAATTAGGATTGCAGATAGCATTAACAGTTTTGTATCATTTAGTATAACTTCTTATATGCCTTAGTATACCCTAGGCATAAAAACTTGGAAAAGTGTTTTACATGTCATATATATGTGAAAGTGGTTCAGTTTCAGTGTATGGCAAGAGTTTCACATAAGTTGAGCATTAGGATTGCACATTGCATTACCAGTTCTATATCATTTAGTTTAACTTCCTATATGCGTTACTTTACCCTAGGCACAAAAGCTCGGAAAAGTGTTTTACATGTCATATATATGTGAAAGTTGTTCAATTTCAGTGTATTGCAAGAGTTTCATATAAGTTTAGAATTAGGATTTCAAATAGCGTTAGCACTTCTATATCATTTAGTTTAACTACTTATATTCGTTAGTTTACCCTAGGCAGAAAAGCTCGGAAAACTGTTTTACCTGTCATATATATGTGGAAATTGTTCAAATTTAGTGTATGGCAAGAGTTTCACAGAAGTTGAGAATTAGGATTGCAGATAGCATTACCAGTTTTGTATCATTTAGTATAACTTCTTATATGCCTTAGTTTACCCTAGGCATAAAAACTCGGAAAAGTGTTTTACAAGTCATATATATATGTGAAAGTTGTTCAATTTCAGTGTATAGCAAGAGTTTCACAGAAGTTGAGAATTAGGATTGCAGATAGCATTACCAGTTCTATATCATTTAGTTTAACTACTTACATGCGTTAGTTTACCCCAGCCATAAAAACTCGGAAAAGTGTTGTACATGTCATATATATGTGGAAGTTTTTCAAATTCAGTGTATGGGGAGAGGTTCACATAAGTTTAGAATTAGGATTGCAGATAGCAATAGCAATTTTATATCATTTATTTTAACTACTTATATGTGTTAGTTTACCCTAGGCACAAAAGCTCGGAAAACTGTTTTGCATGTCATATATATGTGAAAGTTTAATTTCAGTGTATGGGAAGAGTTTCACATAAGTTAAGAATTAAAATTGCAGATAGCATTACCAGTTTTGTATCATTTATTATAACTTCTTATATGCCTTAGTTTACCCTTGGCATAAAAACTCGGAAAAGTGTTCTTTCTGTCATATATATGTCAAAAATGTTCAATATCAGTATAATGCAAGGGATTCAAATAAGTTTAGAATTAGGATTGCAGATAGTGTTAGCACTTCTATATCATTTAGTTTAACTTCTTATATGCGTTCTTTTACCTTAGGCACAAAAGCGCGGAAAAGTGTTTTACATGTCATATATATGTGAAAGTTGTTCAATTTTAGTGTATTCCAATAGTTTCACATAAGTTTAGAATTAGGATTGCAGATAGCATTAACAGTTTTGTATCATTTAGTATAACTTCTTATATGCCTTAGTATACCCTAGGCATAAAAACTTGGAAAAGTGTTTTACATGTCATATATATGTGAAAGTGGTTCAGTTTCAGTGTATGGCAAGAGTTTCACATAAGTTGAGAATTAGGATTGCAGATAGCATTACCAGTTCTATATCATTTAGTTTAACTTCCTATATGCGTTACTTTACCCTAGGCACAAAAGCTCGGAAAAGTGTTTTACATGTCATATATATGTGAAAGTTGTTCAATTTCAGTGTATTGCAAGAGTTTCATATAAGTTTAGAATTAGGATTTCAAATAGCGTTAGCACTTCTATATCATTTAGTTTAACTACTTATATTCGTTAGTTTACCCTAGGCAGAAAAGCTCGGAAAACTGTTTTACCTGTCATATATATGTGGAAATTGTTCAAATTTAGTGTATGGCAAGAGTTTCACAGAAGTTGAGAATTAGGATTGCAGATAGCATTACCAGTTTTGTATCATTTAGTATAACTTCTTATATGCCTTAGTTTACCCTAGGCATAAAAACTCGGAAAAGTGTTTTACAAGTCATATATATGTGAAAGTTGTTCAATTTCAGTGTATAGCAAGAGTTTCACAGAAGTTGAGAATTAGGATTGCAGATAGCATTACCAGTTCTATATCATTTAGTTTAACTACTTACATGCGTTAGTTTACCCCAGCCATAAAAACTCGGAAAAGTGTTGTACATGTCATATATATGTGGAAGTTTTTCAAATTCAGTGTATGGGGAGAGGTTCACATAAGTTTAGAATTAGGATTGCAGATAGCAATAGCAATTTTATATCATTTATTTTAACTACTTATATGTGTTAGTTTACCCTAGGCACAAAAGCTCGGAAAACTGTTTTGCATGTCATATATATGTGAAAGTTTAATTTCAGTGTATGGGAAGAGTTTCACATAAGTTAAGAATTAAAATTGCAGATAGCATTACCAGTTTTGTATCATTTATTATAACTTCTTATATGCCTTAGTTTACCCTTGGCATAAAAACTCGGAAAAGTGTTCTTTCTGTCATATATATGTCAAAAATGTTCAATATCAGTATAATGCAAGGGATTCAAATAAGTTTAGAATTAGGATTGCAGATAGTGTTAGCACTTCTATATCATTTAGTTTAACTTCTTATATGCGTTCTTTTACCTTAGGCACAAAAGCGCGGAAAAGTGTTTTACATGTCATATATATGTGAAAGTTGTTCAATTTCTTATATGTGTTAGTTTACCCTAGCCACAAAAGCTTGGAAAAGTGTTTTACATATCATATATATGTGACATTGTATGGCAAGAGTTTCACATAAGTTTAGAATTAGGATTGCAGATAGCGTTAAAACTTTTATATCATTTATTTTAACTTCTTATATGGGTTAGTTTACCCTAGGCACAAAAGCTCGGAAAACTGTTTTACATGTCATATATATGTGAAAGTTCAATTTCAGTGTATTGGAAGAGTTTCACATAAGTTAAGAATAAGGATTTCAGATAACATTACCAATTTTGTATCATTTAGTATAACTTCTTATATGCCTTAGTTTATCCTAGGCATAAAAACTCGGAAAAGTATTCTATATGTCATATATATGTCAAAGATGTTCAATTTCAGTATAATGCAAGAGATTCAAATAAGTTTAGAATTAGGATTTCAGATAGCGTTAGCACTTCTATATCATTTAGTTTAACTTCTTATATGCGTTCTTTTACCCTAGGCACAAATGCGCGGAAAAGTGTTTTACATGTCATATATATGTGAATGTTGTTCATTTTCCGTGTATGGCAAGAATTTCACAGAAGTTTACAATTAGGATTGCAGATAGCATTACCAGTTTTGTATCATTTAGTATAAATTCTTATATGCCTTAGTTTACCATATGCATAAAACCTCGGAAAAGTGTTCTACATGTCATTTATATGTGAAAGTTGTTCAATTTCAGTGTATGGGAAGAGTTTCACATAAATTTAGAATTAGGATGCAGATAGCACTAGCACTTTTATATCATTTAGTTTAACTACTTATATGCGTTAGTTTACCCTAGGCACAAAAGCTCGGAAAAGTGTTTTACATGTCATATATATGTGAAAGTTGTTCAATTTCAGTGTATGGCAAGAATTTTACATAAGTTTAGAATTAGGATTTAAGATAGCGTTAGCACTTCTATATCATTTAGTTTAACTACTTATATGCGTTATTTTACCCTAGGCACAAAACCTCGGAAAACTGTTTTACATGTCATATATATGTGAAAGTTGTTCAATTTCAGTGTATGGGAAGAGTTTCACATAAGTTTAGAATTAGGGTTGCAGATAGCGTTACCAGTTCTATATCATTTAATTTAACTTCTTAGATGCGGTAGTTTACCCTAGGCATAATAATTCGGAAAAGGCTTGTACATGTCATATGTATGTGATAGTTGTTCAATTTTAGTATATTGCAAGAGTTTCACATAAGTTTAGAATTAGGATTTCAGACAGCGTTAGCACTTCTATATCAATTAGTTTAACTACTTATTTGCGTTAGTTTACCCTAGGCGCAAAGGCTGTTAAAATTGTTTTACATGTCATATACATGTGAAAGTTGTTCAAATTTAGTGTATGGCAAGAGTTTCACATAAGTTGAGAATTAGGATTGCAGATAGCATTACCACTTCTATTTCATTTAGTTTAACTACTTATATGCGTTAGTTTACTGTAGTCACAAAAGCTCGGAAAAGTGTTTCACATGTCATATATATGTGAATGTTGTTCAATTTCAGTGTATGGCAAGAGTTTCACATAAGTTTAGAATTAGGATTGCACATTGCATTGCCAGTTCTATATCATGAATTTAACTTCCTATATGCGTTAGTTTACCCTAGGCCCAAAAGCTCGGAAAAGTGTTTTACATGTCATATATATGTGAAAGTTGTTCAATTTTAGTGTATTCCAATAGTTTCACATAAGTTTAGAATTAGGATTGCAGATAGCATTAACAGTTTTGTATCATTTAGTATAACTTCTTATATGCCTTAGTATACCCTAGGCATAAAAACTTGGAAAAGTGTTTTACATGTCATATATATGTGAAAGTGGTTCAGTTTCAGTGTATGGCAAGAGTTTCACATAAGTTGAGCATTAGGATTGCACATTGCATTACCAGTTCTATATCATTTAGTTTAACTTCCTATATGCGTTACTTTACCCTAGGCACAAAAGCTCGGAAAAGTGTTTTACATGTCATATATATGTGAAAGTTGTTCAATTTCAGTGTATTGCAAGAGTTTCATATAAGTTTAGAATTAGGATTTCAAATAGCGTTAGCACTTCTATATCATTTAGTTTAACTACTTATATTCGTTAGTTTACCCTAGGCAGAAAAGCTCGGAAAACTGTTTTACCTGTCATATATATGTGGAAATTGTTCAAATTTAGTGTATGGCAAGAGTTTCACAGAAGTTGAGAATTAGGATTGCAGATAGCATTACCAGTTTTGTATCATTTAGTATAACTTCTTATATGCCTTAGTTTACCCTAGGCATAAAAACTCGGAAAAGTGTTTTACAAGTCATATATATATGTGAAAGTTGTTCAATTTCAGTGTATAGCAAGAGTTTCACAGAAGTTGAGAATTAGGATTGCAGATAGCATTACCAGTTCTATATCATTTAGTTTAACTACTTACATGCGTTAGTTTACCCCAGCCATAAAAACTCGGAAAAGTGTTGTACATGTCATATATATGTGGAAGTTTTTCAAATTCAGTGTATGGGGAGAGGTTCACATAAGTTTAGAATTAGGATTGCAGATAGCAATAGCAATTTTATATCATTTATTTTAACTACTTATATGTGTTAGTTTACCCTAGGCACAAAAGCTCGGAAAACTGTTTTGCATGTCATATATATGTGAAAGTTTAATTTCAGTGTATGGGAAGAGTTTCACATAAGTTAAGAATTAAAATTGCAGATAGCATTACCAGTTTTGTATCATTTATTATAACTTCTTATATGCCTTAGTTTACCCTTGGCATAAAAACTCGGAAAAGTGTTCTTTCTGTCATATATATGTCAAAAATGTTCAATATCAGTATAATGCAAGGGATTCAAATAAGTTTAGAATTAGGATTGCAGATAGTGTTAGCACTTCTATATCATTTAGTTTAACTTCTTATATGCGTTCTTTTACCTTAGGCACAAAAGCGCGGAAAAGTGTTTTACATGTCATATATATGTGAAAGTTGTTCAATTTTAGTGTATTCCAATAGTTTCACATAAGTTTAGAATTAGGATTGCAGATAGCATTAACAGTTTTGTATCATTTAGTATAACTTCTTATATGCCTTAGTTTACCCTAGGCATAAAAACTCGGAAAAGTGTTTTACAAGTCATATATATATGTGAAAGTTGTTCAATTTCAGTGTATAGCAAGAGTTTCACAGAAGTTGAGAATTAGGATTGCACATTGCATTACCAGTTCTATATCATTTAGTTTAACTACTTACATGCGTTAGTTTACCCCAGCCATAAAAACTCGGAAAAGTGTTGTACATGTCATATATATGTGGAAGTTTTTCAAATTCAGTGTATGGGGAGAGGTTCACATAAGTTTAGAATTAGGATTGCAGATAGCAATAGCAATTTTATATCATTTATTTTAACTACTTATATGTGTTAGTTTACCCTAGGCACAAAAGCTCGGAAAACTGTTTTACCTGTCATATATATGTGAAAGTTTAATTTCAGTGTATGGGAAGAGTTTCACATAAGTTAAGAATTAAAATTGCAGATAGAATTACCAGTTTTGTATCATTTATTATAACTTCTTATATGCCTTAGTTTACCCTTGGCATAAAAACTCGGAAAAGTGTTCTTTCTGTCATATATATGTCAAAAATGTTCAATATCAGTATAATGCAAGGGATTCAAATAAGTTTAGAATTAGGATTGCAGATAGTGTTAGCACTTCTATATCATTTAGTTTAACTTCTTATATGCGTTCTTTTACCTTAGGCACAAAAGCGCGGAAAAGTGTTTTACATGTCATATATATGTGAAAGTTGTTCAATTTTAGTGTATTCCAATAGTTTCACATAAGTTTAGAATTAGGATTGCAGATAGCATTAACAGTTTTGTATCATTTAGTATAACTTCTTATATGCCTTAGTATACCCTAGGCATAAAAACTTGGAAAAGTGTTTTACATGTCATATATATGTGAAAGTGGTTCAGTTTCAGTGTATGGCAAGAGTTTCACATAAGTTGAGCATTAGGATTGCACATTGCATTACCAGTTCTATATCATTTAGTTTAACTTCCTATATGCGTTACTTTACCCTAGGCACAAAAGCTCGGAAAAGTGTTTTACATGTCATATATATGTGAAAGTTGTTCAATTTCAGTGTATTGCAAGAGTTTCATATAAGTTTAGAATTAGGATTTCAAATAGCGTTAGCACTTCTATATCATTTAGTTTAACTACTTATATTCGTTAGTTTACCCTAGGCAGAAAAGCTCGGAAAACTGTTTTACCTGTCATATATATGTGGAAATTGTTCAAATTTAGTGTATGGCAAGAGTTTCACAGAAGTTGAGAATTAGGATTGCAGATAGCATTACCAGTTTTGTATCATTTAGTATAACTTCTTATATGCCTTAGTTTACCCTAGGCATAAAAACTCGGAAAAGTGTTTTACAAGTCATATATATATGTGAAAGTTGTTCAATTTCAGTGTATAGCAAGAGTTTCACAGAAGTTGAGAATTAGGATTGCAGATAGCATTACCAGTTCTATATCATTTAGTTTAACTACTTACATGCGTTAGTTTACCCCAGCCATAAAAACTCGGAAAAGTGTTGTACATGTCATATATATGTGGAAGTTTTTCAAATTCAGTGTATGGGGAGAGGTTCACATAAGTTTAGAATTAGGATTGCAGATAGCAATAGCAATTTTATATCATTTATTTTAACTACTTATATGTGTTAGTTTACCCTAGGCACAAAAGCTCGGAAAACTGTTTTGCATGTCATATATATGTGAAAGTTTAATTTCAGTGTATGGGAAGAGTTTCACATAAGTTAAGAATTAAAATTGCAGATAGCATTACCAGTTTTGTATCATTTATTATAACTTCTTATATGCCTTAGTTTACCCTTGGCATAAAAACTCGGAAAAGTGTTCTTTCTGTCATATATATGTCAAAAATGTTCAATATCAGTATAATGCAAGGGATTCAAATAAGTTTAGAATTAGGATTGCAGATAGTGTTAGCACTTCTATATCATTTAGTTTAACTTCTTATATGCGTTCTTTTACCTTAGGCACAAAAGCGCGGAAAAGTGTTTTACATGTCATATATATGTGAAAGTTGTTCAATTTCTTATATGTGTTAGTTTACCCTAGCCACAAAAGCTTGGAAAAGTGTTTTACATATCATATATATGTGACATTGTATGGCAAGAGTTTCACATAAGTTTAGAATTAGGATTGCAGATAGCGTTAAAACTTTTATATCATTTATTTTAACTTCTTATATGGGTTAGTTTACCCTAGGCACAAAAGCTCGGAAAACTGTTTTACATGTCATATATATGTGAAAGTTCAATTTCAGTGTATTGGAAGAGTTTCACATAAGTTAAGAATAAGGATTTCAGATAACATTACCAATTTTGTATCATTTAGTATAACTTCTTATATGCCTTAGTTTATCCTAGGCATAAAAACTCGGAAAAGTATTCTATATGTCATATATATGTCAAAGATGTTCAATTTCAGTATAATGCAAGAGATTCAAATAAGTTTAGAATTAGGATTTCAGATAGCGTTAGCACTTCTATATCATTTAGTTTAACTTCTTATATGCGTTCTTTTACCCTAGGCACAAATGCGCGGAAAAGTGTTTTACATGTCATATATATGTGAATGTTGTTCATTTTCCGTGTATGGCAAGAATTTCACAGAAGTTTACAATTAGGATTGCAGATAGCATTACCAGTTTTGTATCATTTAGTATAAATTCTTATATGCCTTAGTTTACCATATGCATAAAACCTCGGAAAAGTGTTCTACATGTCATTTATATGTGAAAGTTGTTCAATTTCAGTGTATGGGAAGAGTTTCACATAAATTTAGAATTAGGATGCAGATAGCACTAGCACTTTTATATCATTTAGTTTAACTACTTATATGCGTTAGTTTACCCTAGGCACAAAAGCTCGGAAAAGTGTTTTACATGTCATATATATGTGAAAGTTGTTCAATTTCAGTGTATGGCAAGAATTTTACATAAGTTTAGAATTAGGATTTAAGATAGCGTTAGCACTTCTATATCATTTAGTTTAACTACTTATATGCGTTATTTTACCCTAGGCACAAAACCTCGGAAAACTGTTTTACATGTCATATATATGTGAAAGTTGTTCAATTTCAGTGTATGGGAAGAGTTTCACATAAGTTTAGAATTAGGGTTGCAGATAGCGTTACCAGTTCTATATCATTTAATTTAACTTCTTAGATGCGGTAGTTTACCCTAGGCATAATAATTCGGAAAAGGCTTGTACATGTCATATGTATGTGATAGTTGTTCAATTTTAGTATATTGCAAGAGTTTCACATAAGTTTAGAATTAGGATTTCAGACAGCGTTAGCACTTCTATATCAATTAGTTTAACTACTTATTTGCGTTAGTTTACCCTAGGCGCAAAGGCTGTTAAAATTGTTTTACATGTCATATACATGTGAAAGTTGTTCAAATTTAGTGTATGGCAAGAGTTTCACATAAGTTGAGAATTAGGATTGCAGATAGCATTACCACTTCTATTTCATTTAGTTTAACTACTTATATGCGTTAGTTTACTGTAGTCACAAAAGCTCGGAAAAGTGTTTCACATGTCATATATATGTGAATGTTGTTCAATTTCAGTGTATGGCAAGAGTTTCACATAAGTTGAGAATTAGGATTGCACATTGCATTGCCAGTTCTATATCATGAATTTAACTTCCTATATGCGTTAGTTTACCCTAGGCCCAAAAGCTCGGAAAAGTGTTTTACATGTCATATATATGTGAAAGTTGTTCAATTTTAGTGTATTCCAATAGTTTCACATAAGTTTAGAATTAGGATTGCAGATAGCATTAACAGTTTTGTATCATTTAGTATAACTTCTTATATGCCTTAGTATACCCTAGGCATAAAAACTTGGAAAAGTGTTTTACATGTCATATATATGTGAAAGTGGTTCAGTTTCAGTGTATGGCAAGAGTTTCACATAAGTTGAGAATTAGGATTGCACATTGCATTACCAGTTCTATATCATTTAGTTTAACTTCCTATATGCGTTACTTTACCCTAGGCACAAAAGCTCGGAAAAGTGTTTTACATGTCATATATATGTGAAAGTTGTTCAATTTCAGTGTATTGCAAGAGTTTCATATAAGTTTAGAATTAGGATTTCAAATAGCGTTAGCACTTCTATATCATTTAGTTTAACTACTTATATTCGTTAGTTTACCCTAGGCAGAAAAGCTCGGAAAACTGTTTTACCTGTCATATATATGTGGAAATTGTTCAAATTTAGTGTATGGCAAGAGTTTCACAGAAGTTGAGAATTAGGATTGCAGATAGCATTACCAGTTTTGTATCATTTAGTATAACTTCTTATATGCCTTAGTTTACCCTAGGCATAAAAACTCGGAAAAGTGTTTTACAAGTCATATATATATGTGAAAGTTGTTCAATTTCAGTGTATAGCAAGAGTTTCACAGAAGTTGAGAATTAGGATTGCAGATAGCATTACCAGTTCTATATCATTTAGTTTAACTACTTACATGCGTTAGTTTACCCCAGCCATAAAAACTCGGAAAAGTGTTGTACATGTCATATATATGTGGAAGTTTTTCAAATTCAGTGTATGGGGAGAGGTTCACATAAGTTTAGAATTAGGATTGCAGATAGCAATAGCAATTTTATATCATTTATTTTAACTACTTATATGTGTTAGTTTACCCTAGGCACAAAAGCTCGGAAAACTGTTTTGCATGTCATATATATGTGAAAGTTTAATTTCAGTGTATGGGAAGAGTTTCACATAAGTTAAGAATTAAAATTGCAGATAGCATTACCAGTTTTGTATCATTTATTATAACTTCTTATATGCCTTAGTTTACCCTTGGCATAAAAACTCGGAAAAGTGTTCTTTCTGTCATATATATGTCAAAAATGTTCAATATCAGTATAATGCAAGGGATTCAAATAAGTTTAGAATTAGGATTGCAGATAGTGTTAGCACTTCTATATCATTTAGTTTAACTTCTTATATGCGTTCTTTTACCTTAGGCACAAAAGCGCGGAAAAGTGTTTTACATGTCATATATATGTGAAAGTTGTTCAATTTTAGTGTATTCCAATAGTTTCACATAAGTTTAGAATTAGGATTGCAGATAGCATTAACAGTTTTGTATCATTTAGTATAACTTCTTATATGCCTTAGTATACCCTAGGCATAAAAACTTGGAAAAGTGTTTTACATGTCATATATATGTGAAAGTGGTTCAGTTTCAGTGTATGGCAAGAGTTTCACATAAGTTGAGAATTAGGATTGCACATTGCATTACCAGTTCTATATCATTTAGTTTAACTTCCTATATGCGTTACTTTACCCTAGGCACAAAAGCTCGGAAAAGTGTTTTACATGTCATATATATGTGAAAGTTGTTCAATTTCAGTGTATTGCAAGAGTTTCATATAAGTTTAGAATTAGGATTTCAAATAGCGTTAGCACTTCTATATCATTTAGTTTAACTACTTATATTCGTTAGTTTACCCTAGGCAGAAAAGCTCGGAAAACTGTTTTACCTGTCATATATATGTGGAAATTGTTCAAATTTAGTGTATGGCAAGAGTTTCACAGAAGTTGAGAATTAGGATTGCAGATAGCATTACCAGTTTTGTATCATTTAGTATAACTTCTTATATGCCTTAGTTTACCCTAGGCATAAAAACTCGGAAAAGTGTTTTACAAGTCATATATATATGTGAAAGTTGTTCAATTTCAGTGTATAGCAAGAGTTTCACAGAAGTTGAGAATTAGGATTGCAGATAGCATTACCAGTTCTATATCATTTAGTTTAACTACTTACATGCGTTAGTTTACCCCAGCCATAAAAACTCGGAAAAGTGTTGTACATGTCATATATATGTGGAAGTTTTTCAAATTCAGTGTATGGGGAGAGGTTCACATAAGTTTAGAATTAGGATTGCAGATAGCAATAGCAATTTTATATCATTTATTTTAACTACTTATATGTGTTAGTTTACCCTAGGCACAAAAGCTCGGAAAACTGTTTTGCATGTCATATATATGTGAAAGTTTAATTTCAGTGTATGGGAAGAGTTTCACATAAGTTAAGAATTAAAATTGCAGATAGCATTACCAGTTTTGTATCATTTATTATAACTTCTTATATGCCTTAGTTTACCCTTGGCATAAAAACTCGGAAAAGCGTTCTTTCTGTCATATATATGTCAAAAATGTTCAATATCAGTATAATGCAAGGGATTCAAATAAGTTTAGAATTAGGATTGCAGATAGTGTTAGCACTTCTATATCATTTAGTTTAACTTCTTATATGCGTTCTTTTACCTTAGGCACAAAAGCGCGGAAAAGTGTTTTACATGTCATATATATGTGAAAGTTGTTCAATTTCTTATATGTGTTAGTTTACCCTAGCCACAAAAGCTTGGAAAAGTGTTTTACATATCATATATATGTGACATTGTATGGCAAGAGTTTCACATAAGTTTAGAATTAGGATTGCAGATAGCGTTAAAACTTTTATATCATTTATTTTAACTTCTTATATGGGTTAGTTTACCCTAGGCACAAAAGCTCGGAAAACTGTTTTACATGTCATATATATGTGAAAGTTCAATTTCAGTGTATTGGAAGAGTTTCACATAAGTTAAGAATAAGGATTTCAGATAACATTACCAATTTTGTATCATTTAGTATAACTTCTTATATGCCTTAGTTTATCCTAGGCATAAAAACTCGGAAAAGTATTCTATATGTCATATATATGTCAAAGATGTTCAATTTCAGTATAATGCAAGAGATTCAAATAAGTTTAGAATTAGGATTTCAGATAGCGTTAGCACTTCTATATCATTTAGTTTAACTTCTTATATGCGTTCTTTTACCCTAGGCACAAATGCGCGGAAAAGTGTTTTACATGTCATATATATGTGAATGTTGTTCATTTTCCGTGTATGGCAAGAATTTCACAGAAGTTTACAATTAGGATTGCAGATAGCATTACCAGTTTTGTATCATTTAGTATAAATTCTTATATGCCTTAGTTTACCATATGCATAAAACCTCGGAAAAGTGTTCTACATGTCATTTATATGTGAAAGTTGTTCAATTTCAGTGTATGGGAAGAGTTTCACATAAATTTAGAATTAGGATGCAGATAGCACTAGCACTTTTATATCATTTAGTTTAACTACTTATATGCGTTAGTTTACCCTAGGCACAAAAGCTCGGAAAAGTGTTTTACATGTCATATATATGTGAAAGTTGTTCAATTTCAGTGTAGGGCAAGAATTTTACATAAGTTTAGAATTAGGATTTAAGATAGCGTTAGCACTTCTATATCATTTAGTTTAACTACTTATATGCGTTATTTTACCCTAGGCACAAAACCTCGGAAAACTGTTTTACATGTCATATATATGTGAAAGTTGTTCAATTTCAGTGTATGGGAAGAGTTTCACATAAGTTTAGAATTAGGGTTGCAGATAGCGTTACCAGTTCTATATCATTTAATTTAACTTCTTAGATGCGGTAGTTTACCCTAGGCACAAAAGCTCGGAAAAGTGTTTCACATGTCATATATATGTGAATGTTGTTCAATTTCAGTGTATGGCAAGAGTTTCACATAAGTTGAGAATTAGGATTGCACATTGCATTGCCAGTTCTATATCATGAATTTAACTTCCTATATGCGTTAGTTTACCCTAGGCCCAAAAGCTCGGAAAAGTGTTTTACATGTCATATATATGTGAAAGTTGTTCAATTTTAGTGTATTCCAATAGTTTCACATAAGTTTAGAATTAGGATTGCAGATAGCATTAACAGTTTTGTATCATTTAGTATAACTTCTTATATGCCTTAGTATACCCTAGGCATAAAAACTTGGAAAAGTGTTTTACATGTCATATATATGTGAAAGTGGTTCAGTTTCAGTGTATGGCAAGAGTTTCACATAAGTTGAGAATTAGGATTGCACATTGCATTACCAGTTCTATATCATTTAGTTTAACTTCCTATATGCGTTACTTTACCCTAGGCACAAAAGCTCGGAAAAGTGTTTTACATGTCATATATATGTGAAAGTTGTTCAATTTCAGTGTATTGCAAGAGTTTCATATAAGTTTAGAATTAGGATTTCAAATAGCGTTAGCACTTCTATATCATTTAGTTTAACTACTTATATTCGTTAGTTTACCCTAGGCAGAAAAGCTCGGAAAACTGTTTTACCTGTCATATATATGTGGAAATTGTTCAAATTTAGTGTATGGCAAGAGTTTCACAGAAGTTGAGAATTAGGATTGCAGATAGCATTACCAGTTTTGTATCATTTAGTATAACTTCTTATATGCCTTAGTTTACCCTAGGCATAAAAACTCGGAAAAGTGTTTTACAAGTCATATATATATGTGAAAGTTGTTCAATTTCAGTGTATAGCAAGAGTTTCACAGAAGTTGAGAATTAGGATTGCAGATAGCATTACCAGTTCTATATCATTTAGTTTAACTACTTACATGCGTTAGTTTACCCCAGCCATAAAAACTCGGAAAAGTGTTGTACATGTCATATATATGTGGAAGTTTTTCAAATTCAGTGTATGGGGAGAGGTTCACATAAGTTTAGAATTAGGATTGCAGATAGCAATAGCAATTTTATATCATTTATTTTAACTACTTATATGTGTTAGTTTACCCTAGGCACAAAAGCTCGGAAAACTGTTTTGCATGTCATATATATGTGAAAGTTCAATTTCAGTGTATTGGAAGAGTTTCACATAAGTTAAGAATAAGGATTTCAGATAACATTACCAATTTTGTATCATTTAGTATAACTTCTTATATGCCTTAGTTTATCCTAGGCATAAAAACTCGGAAAAGTATTCTATATGTCATATATATGTCAAAGATGTTCAATTTCAGTATAATGCAAGAGATTCAAATAAGTTTAGAATTAGGATTTCAGATAGCGTTAGCACTTCTATATCATTTAGTTTAACTTCTTATATGCGTTCTTTTACCCTAGGCACAAATGCGCGGAAAAGTGTTTTACATGTCATATATATGTGAATGTTGTTCATTTTCCGTGTATGGCAAGAATTTCACAGAAGTTTACAATTAGGATTGCAGATAGCATTACCAGTTTTGTATCATTTAGTATAAATTCTTATATGCCTTAGTTTACCATATGCATAAAACCTCGGAAAAGTGTTCTACATGTCATTTATATGTGAAAGTTGTTCAATTTCAGTGTATGGGAAGAGTTTCACATAAATTTAGAATTAGGATGCAGATAGCACTAGCACTTTTATATCATTTAGTTTAACTACTTATATGCGTTAGTTTACCCTAGGCACAAAAGCTCGGAAAAGTGTTTTACATGTCATATATATGTGAAAGTTGTTCAATTTCAGTGTATGGCAAGAATTTTACATAAGTTTAGAATTAGGATTTAAGATAGCGTTAGCACTTCTATATCATTTAGTTTAACTACTTATATGCGTTATTTTACCCTAGGCACAAAACCTCGGAAAACTGTTTTACATGTCATATATATGTGAAAGTTGTTCAATTTCAGTGTATGGGAAGAGTTTCACATAAGTTTAGAATTAGGGTTGCAGATAGCGTTACCAGTTCTATATCATTTAATTTAACTTCTTAGATGCGGTAGTTTACCCTAGGCATAATAATTCGGAAAAGGCTTGTACATGTCATATGTATGTGATAGTTGTTCAATTTTAGTATATTGCAAGAGTTTCACATAAGTTTAGAATTAGGATTTCAGACAGCGTTAGCACTTCTATATCAATTAGTTTAACTACTTATTTGCGTTAGTTTACCCTAGGCGCAAAGGCTGTTAAAATTGTTTTACATGTCATATACATGTGAAAGTTGTTCAAATTTAGTGTATGGCAAGAGTTTCACATAAGTTGAGAATTAGGATTGCAGATAGCATTACCACTTCTATTTCATTTAGTTTAACTACTTATATGCGTTAGTTTACTGTAGTCACAAAAGCTCGGAAAAGTGTTTCACATGTCATATATATGTGAATGTTGTTCAATTTCAGTGTATGGCAAGAGTTTCACATAAGTTGAGAATTAGGATTGCACATTGCATTGCCAGTTCTATATCATGAATTTAACTTCCTATATGCGTTAGTTTACCCTAGGCCCAAAAGCTCGGAAAAGTGTTTTACATGTCATATATATGTGAAAGTTGTTCAATTTTAGTGTATTCCAATAGTTTCACATAAGTTTAGAATTAGGATTGCAGATAGCATTAACAGTTTTGTATCATTTAGTATAACTTCTTATATGCCTTAGTATACCCTAGGCATAAAAACTTGGAAAAGTGTTTTACATGTCATATATATGTGAAAGTGGTTCAGTTTCAGTGTATGGCAAGAGTTTCACATAAGTTGAGAATTAGGATTGCACATTGCATTACCAGTTCTATATCATTTAGTTTAACTTCCTATATGCGTTACTTTACCCTAGGCACAAAAGCTCGGAAAAGTGTTTTACATGTCATATATATGTGAAAGTTGTTCAATTTCAGTGTATTGCAAGAGTTTCATATAAGTTTAGAATTAGGATTTCAAATAGCGTTAGCACTTCTATATCATTTAGTTTAACTACTTATATTCGTTAGTTTACCCTAGGCAGAAAAGCTCGGAAAACTGTTTTACCTGTCATATATATGTGGAAATTGTTCAAATTTAGTGTATGGCAAGAGTTTCACAGAAGTTGAGAATTAGGATTGCAGATAGCATTACCAGTTTTGTATCATTTAGTATAACTTCTTATATGCCTTAGTTTACCCTAGGCATAAAAACTCGGAAAAGTGTTTTACAAGTCATATATATATGTGAAAGTTGTTCAATTTCAGTGTATAGCAAGAGTTTCACAGAAGTTGAGAATTAGGATTGCACATTGCATTACCAGTTCTATATCATTTAGTTTAACTACTTACATGCGTTAGTTTACCCCAGCCATAAAAACTCGGAAAAGTGTTGTACATGTCATATATATGTGGAAGTTTTTCAAATTCAGTGTATGGGGAGAGGTTCACATAAGTTTAGAATTAGGATTGCAGATAGCAATAGCAATTTTATATCATTTATTTTAACTACTTATATGTGTTAGTTTACCCTAGGCACAAAAGCTCGGAAAACTGTTTTACCTGTCATATATATGTGAAAGTTTAATTTCAGTGTATGGGAAGAGTTTCACATAAGTTAAGAATTAAAATTGCAGATAGCATTACCAGTTTTGTATCATTTATTATAACTTCTTATATGCCTTAGTTTACCCTTGGCATAAAAACTCGGAAAAGTGTTCTTTCTGTCATATATATGTCAAAAATGTTCAATATCAGTATAATGCAAGGGATTCAAATAAGTTTAGAATTAGGATTGCAGATAGTGTTAGCACTTCTATATCATTTAGTTTAACTTCTTATATGCGTTCTTTTACCTTAGGCACAAAAGCGCGGAAAAGTGTTTTACATGTCATATATATGTGAAAGTTGTTCAATTTCTTATATGTGTTAGTTTACCCTAGCCACAAAAGCTTGGAAAAGTGTTTTACATATCATATATATGTGACATTGTATGGCAAGAGTTTCACATAAGTTTAGAATTAGGATTGCAGATAGCGTTAAAACTTTTATATCATTTATTTTAACTTCTTATATGGGTTAGTTTACCCTAGGCACAAAAGCTCGGAAAACTGTTTTACATGTCATATATATGTGAAAGTTCAATTTCAGTGTATTGGAAGAGTTTCACATAAGTTAAGAATAAGGATTTCAGATAACATTACCAATTTTGTATCATTTAGTATAACTTCTTATATGCCTTAGTTTATCCTAGGCATAAAAACTCGGAAACGTATTCTATATGTCATATATATGTCAAAGATGTTCAATTTCAGTATAATGCAAGAGATTCAAATAAGTTTAGAATTAGGATTTCAGATAGCGTTAGCACTTCTATATCATTTAGTTTAACTTCTTATATGCGTTCTTTTACCCTAGGCACAAATGCGCGGAAAAGTGTTTTACATGTCATATATATGTGAATGTTGTTCATTTTCCGTGTATGGCAAGAATTTCACAGAAGTTTACAATTAGGATTGCAGATAGCATTACCAGTTTTGTATCATTTAGTATAAATTCTTATATGCCTTAGTTTACCATATGCATAAAACCTCGGAAAAGTGTTCTACATGTCATTTATATGTGAAAGTTGTTCAATTTCAGTGTATGGGAAGAGTTTCACATAAATTTAGAATTAGGATGCAGATAGCACTAGCACTTTTATATCATTTAGTTTAACTACTTATATGCGTTAGTTTACCCTAGGCACAAAAGCTCGGAAAAGTGTTTTACATGTCATATATATGTGAAAGTTGTTCAATTTCAGTGTATGGCAAGAATTTTACATAAGTTTAGAATTAGGATTTAAGATAGCGTTAGCACTTCTATATCATTTAGTTTAACTACTTATATGCGTTATTTTACCCTAGGCACAAAACCTCGGAAAACTGTTTTACATGTCATATATATGTGAAAGTTGTTCAATTTCAGTGTATGGGAAGAGTTTCACATAAGTTTAGAATTAGGGTTGCAGATAGCGTTACCAGTTCTATATCATTTAATTTAACTTCTTAGATGCGGTAGTTTACCCTAGGCATAATAATTCGGAAAAGGCTTGTACATGTCATATGTATGTGATAGTTGTTCAATTTTAGTATATTGCAAGAGTTTCACATAAGTTTAGAATTAGGATTTCAGACAGCGTTAGCACTTCTATATCAATTAGTTTAACTACTTATTTGCGTTAGTTTACCCTAGGCGCAAAGGCTGTTAAAATTGTTTTACATGTCATATACATGTGAAAGTTGTTCAAATTTAGTGTATGGCAAGAGTTTCACATAAGTTGAGAATTAGGATTGCAGATAGCATTACCACTTCTATTTCATTTAGTTTAACTACTTATATGCGTTAGTTTACTGTAGTCACAAAAGCTCGGAAAAGTGTTTCACATGTCATATATATGTGAATGTTGTTCAATTTCAGTGTATGGCAAGAGTTTCACATAAGTTGAGAATTAGGATTGCACATTGCATTGCCAGTTCTATATCATGAATTTAACTTCCTATATGCGTTAGTTTACCCTAGGCCCAAAAGCTCGGAAAAGTGTTTTACATGTCATATATATGTGAAAGTTGTTCAATTTTAGTGTATTCCAATAGTTTCACATAAGTTTAGAATTAGGATTGCAGATAGCATTAACAGTTTTGTATCATTTAGTATAACTTCTTATATGCCTTAGTATACCCTAGGCATAAAAACTTGGAAAAGTGTTTTACATGTCATATATATGTGAAAGTGGTTCAGTTTCAGTGTATGGCAAGAGTTTCACATAAGTTGAGAATTAGGATTGCACATTGCATTACCAGTTCTATATCATTTAGTTTAACTTCCTATATGCGTTACTTTACCCTAGGCACAAAAGCTCGGAAAAGTGTTTTACATGTCATATATATGTGAAAGTTGTTCAATTTCAGTGTATTGCAAGAGTTTCATATAAGTTTAGAATTAGGATTTCAAATAGCGTTAGCACTTCTATATCATTTAGTTTAACTACTTATATTCGTTAGTTTACCCTAGGCAGAAAAGCTCGGAAAACTGTTTTACCTGTCATATATATGTGGAAATTGTTCAAATTTAGTGTATGGCAAGAGTTTCACAGAAGTTGAGAATTAGGATTGCAGATAGCATTACCAGTTTTGTATCATTTAGTATAACTTCTTATATGCCTTAGTTTACCCTAGGCATAAAAACTCGGAAAAGTGTTTTACAAGTCATATATATATGTGAAAGTTGTTCAATTTCAGTGTATAGCAAGAGTTTCACAGAAGTTGAGAATTAGGATTGCACATTGCATTACCAGTTCTATATCATTTAGTTTAACTACTTACATGCGTTAGTTTACCCCAGCCATAAAAACTCGGAAAAGTGTTGTACATGTCATATATATGTGGAAGTTTTTCAAATTCAGTGTATGGGGAGAGGTTCACATAAGTTTAGAATTAGGATTGCAGATAGCAATAGCAATTTTATATCATTTATTTTAACTACTTATATGTGTTAGTTTACCCTAGGCACAAAAGCTCGGAAAACTGTTTTACCTGTCATATATATGTGAAAGTTTAATTTCAGTGTATGGGAAGAGTTTCACATAAGTTAAGAATTAAAATTGCAGATAGCATTACCAGTTTTGTATCATTTATTATAACTTCTTATATGCCTTAGTTTACCCTTGGCATAAAAACTCGGAAAAGTGTTCTTTCTGTCATATATATGTCAAAAATGTTCAATATCAGTATAATGCAAGGGATTCAAATAAGTTTAGAATTAGGATTGCAGATAGTGTTAGCACTTCTATATCATTTAGTTTAACTTCTTATATGCGTTCTTTTACCTTAGGCACAAAAGCGCGGAAAAGTGTTTTACATGTCATATATATGTGAAAGTTGTTCAATTTTAGTGTATTCCAATAGTTTCACATAAGTTTAGAATTAGGATTGCAGATAGCATTAACAGTTTTGTATCATTTAGTATAACTTCTTATATGCCTTAGTATACCCTAGGCATAAAAACTTGGAAAAGTGTTTTACATGTCATATATATGTGAAAGTGGTTCAGTTTCAGTGTATGGCAAGAGTTTCACATAAGTTGAGCATTAGGATTGCACATTGCATTACCAGTTCTATATCATTTAGTTTAACTTCCTATATGCGTTACTTTACCCTAGGCACAAAAGCTCGGAAAAGTGTTTTACATGTCATATATATGTGAAAGTTGTTCAATTTCAGTGTATTGCAAGAGTTTCATATAAGTTTAGAATTAGGATTTCAAATAGCGTTAGCACTTCTATATCATTTAGTTTAACTACTTATATTCGTTAGTTTACCCTAGGCAGAAAAGCTCGGAAAACTGTTTTACCTGTCATATATATGTGGAAATTGTTCAAATTTAGTGTATGGCAAGAGTTTCACAGAAGTTGAGAATTAGGATTGCAGATAGCATTACCAGTTTTGTATCATTTAGTATAACTTCTTATATGCCTTAGTTTACCCTAGGCATAAAAACTCGGAAAAGTGTTTTACAAGTCATATATATATGTGAAAGTTGTTCAATTTCAGTGTATAGCAAGAGTTTCACAGAAGTTGAGAATTAGGATTGCAGATAGCATTACCAGTTCTATATCATTTAGTCTAACTACTTACATGCGTTAGTTTACCCCAGCCATAAAAACTCGGAAAAGTGTTGTACATGTCATATATATGTGGAAGTTTTTCAAATTCAGTGTATGGGGAGAGGTTCACATAAGTTTAGAATTAGGATTGCAGATAGCAATAGCAATTTTATATCATTTATTTTAACTACTTATATGTGTTAGTTTACCCTAGGCACAAAAGCTCGGAAAACTGTTTTGCATGTCATATATATGTGAAAGTTTAATTTCAGTGTATGGGAAGAGTTTCACATAAGTTAAGAATTAAAATTGCAGATAGCATTACCAGTTTTGTATCATTTAGTATAACTTCTTATATGCCTTAGTTTACCCTAGGCATAAAAACTCGGAAAAGTGTTTTACAAGTCATATATATATGTGAAAGTTGTTCAATTTCAGTGTATAGCAAGAGTTTCACAGAAGTTGAGAATTAGGATTGCAGATAGCATTACCAGTTCTATATCATTTAGTTTAACTACTTACATGCGTTAGTTTTCCCCAGCCATAAAAACTCGGAAAAGTGTTGTACATGTCATATATATGTGGAAGTTTTTCAAATTCAGTGTATGGGGAGAGGTTCACATAAGTTTAGAATTAGGATTGCAGATAGCAATAGCAATTTTATATCATTTATTTTAACTACTTATATGTGTTAGTTTACCCTAGGCACAAAAGCTCGGAAAACTGTTTTGCATGTCATATATATGTGAAAGTTTAATTTCAGTGTATGGGAAGAGTTTCACATAAGTTAAGAATTAAAATTGCAGATAGCATTACCAGTTTTGTATCATTTATTATAACTTCTTATATGCCTTAGTTTACCCTTGGCATAAAAACTCGGAAAAGTGTTCTTTCTGTCATATATATGTCAAAAATGTTCAATATCAGTATAATGCAAGGGATTCAAATAAGTTTAGAATTAGGATTGCAGATAGTGTTAGCACTTCTATATCATTTAGTTTAACTTCTTATATGCGTTCTTTTACCTTAGGCACAAAAGCGCGGAAAAGTGTTTTACATGTCATATATATGTGAAAGTTGTTCAATTTCTTATATGTGTTAGTTTACCCTAGCCACAAAAGCTTGGAAAAGTGTTTTACATATCATATATATGTGACATTGTATGGCAAGAGTTTCACATAAGTTTAGAATTAGGATTGCAGATAGCGTTAAAACTTTTATATCATTTATTTTAACTTCTTATATGGGTTAGTTTACCCTAGGCACAAAAGCTCGGAAAACTGTTTTACATGTCATATATATGTGAAAGTTCAATTTCAGTGTATTGGAAGAGTTTCACATAAGTTAAGAATAAGGATTTCAGATAACATTACCAATTTTGTATCATTTAGTATAACTTCTTATATGCCTTAGTTTATCCTAGGCATAAAAACTCGGAAAAGTATTCTATATGTCATATATATGTCAAAGATGTTCAATTTCAGTATAATGCAAGAGATTCAAATAAGTTTAGAATTAGGATTTCAGATAGCGTTAGCACTTCTATATCATTTAGTTTAACTTCTTATATGCGTTCTTTTACCCTAGGCACAAATGCGCGGAAAAGTGTTTTACATGTCATATATATGTGAATGTTGTTCATTTTCCGTGTATGGCAAGAATTTCACAGAAGTTTACAATTAGGATTGCAGATAGCATTACCAGTTTTGTATCATTTAGTATAAATTCTTATATGCCTTAGTTTACCATATGCATAAAACCTCGGAAAAGTGTTCTACATGTCATTTATATGTGAAAGTTGTTCAATTTCAGTGTATGGGAAGAGTTTCACATAAATTTAGAATTAGGATGCAGATAGCACTAGCACTTTTATATCATTTAGTTTAACTACTTATATGCGTTAGTTTACCCTAGGCACAAAAGCTCGGAAAAGTGTTTTACATGTCATATATATGTGAAAGTTGTTCAATTTCAGTGTATGGCAAGAATTTTACATAAGTTTAGAATTAGGATTTAAGATAGCGTTAGCACTTCTATATCATTTAGTTTAACTACTTATATGCGTTATTTTACCCTAGGCACAAAACCTCGGAAAACTGTTTTACATGTCATATATATGTGAAAGTTGTTCAATTTCAGTGTATGGGAAGAGTTTCACATAAGTTTAGAATTAGGGTTGCAGATAGCGTTACCAGTTCTATATCATTTAATTTAACTTCTTAGATGCGGTAGTTTACCCTAGGCATAATAATTCGGAAAAGGCTTGTACATGTCATATGTATGTGATAGTTGTTCAATTTTAGTATATTGCAAGAGTTTCACATAAGTTTAGAATTAGGATTTCAGACAGCGTTAGCACTTCTATATCAATTAGTTTAACTACTTATTTGCGTTAGTTTACCCTAGGCGCAAAGGCTGTTAAAATTGTTTTACATGTCATATACATGTGAAAGTTGTTCAAATTTAGTGTATGGCAAGAGTTTCACATAAGTTGAGAATTAGGATTGCAGATAGCATTACCACTTCTATTTCATTTAGTTTAACTACTTATATGCGTTAGTTTACTGTAGTCACAAAAGCTCGGAAAAGTGTTTCACATGTCATATATATGTGAATGTTGTTCAATTTCAGTGTATGGCAAGAGTTTCACATAAGTTGAGAATTAGGATTGCACATTGCATTGCCAGTTCTATATCATGAATTTAACTTCCTATATGCGTTAGTTTACCCTAGGCCCAAAAGCTCGGAAAAGTGTTTTACATGTCATATATATGTGAAAGTTGTTCAATTTTAGTGTATTCCAATAGTTTCACATAAGTTTAGAATTAGGATTGCAGATAGCATTAACAGTTTTGTATCATTTAGTATAACTTCTTATATGCCTTAGTATACCCTAGGCATAAAAACTTGGAAAAGTGTTTTACATGTCATATATATGTGAAAGTGGTTCAGTTTCAGTGTATGGCAAGAGTTTCACATAAGTTGAGAATTAGGATTGCACATTGCATTACCAGTTCTATATCATTTAGTTTAACTTCCTATATGCGTTACTTTACCCTAGGCACAAAAGCTCGGAAAAGTGTTTTACATGTCATATATATGTGAAAGTTGTTCAATTTCAGTGTATTGCAAGAGTTTCATATAAGTTTAGAATTAGGATTTCAAATAGCGTTAGCACTTCTATATCATTTAGTTTAACTACTTATATTCGTTAGTTTACCCTAGGCAGAAAAGCTCGGAAAACTGTTTTACCTGTCATATATATGTGGAAATTGTTCAAATTTAGTGTATGGCAAGAGTTTCACAGAAGTTGAGAATTAGGATTGCAGATAGCATTACCAGTTTTGTATCATTTAGTATAACTTCTTATATGCCTTAGTTTACCCTAGGCATAAAAACTCGGAAAAGTGTTTTACAAGTCATATATATATGTGAAAGTTGTTCAATTTCAGTGTATAGCAAGAGTTTCACAGAAGTTGAGAATTAGGATTGCAGATAGCATTACCAGTTCTATATCATTTAGTTTAACTACTTACATGCGTTAGTTTACCCCAGCCATAAAAACTCGGAAAAGTGTTGTACATGTCATATATATGTGGAAGTTTTTCAAATTCAGTGTATGGGGAGAGGTTCACATAAGTTTAGAATTAGGATTGCAGATAGCAATAGCAATTTTATATCATTTATTTTAACTACTTATATGTGTTAGTTTACCCTAGGCACAAAAGCTCGGAAAACTGTTTTGCATGTCATATATATGTGAAAGTTTAATTTCAGTGTATGGGAAGAGTTTCACATAAGTTAAGAATTAAAATTGCAGATAGCATTACCAGTTTTGTATCATTTATTATAACTTCTTATATGCCTTAGTTTACCCTTGGCATAAAAACTCGGAAAAGTGTTCTTTCTGTCATATATATGTCAAAAATGTTCAATATCAGTATAATGCAAGGGATTCAAATAAGTTTAGAATTAGGATTGCAGATAGTGTTAGCACTTCTATATCATTTAGTTTAACTTCTTATATGCGTTCTTTTACCTTAGGCACAAAAGCGCGGAAAGGTGTTTTACATGTCATATATATGTGAAAGTTGTTCAATTTCTTATATGTGTTAGTTTACCCTAGCCACAAAAGCTTGGAAAAGTGTTTTACATATCATATATATGTGACATTGTATGGCAAGAGTTTCACATAAGTTTAGAATTAGGATTGCAGATAGCGTTAAAACTTTTATATCATTTATTTTAACTTCTTATATGGGTTAGTTTACCCTAGGCACAAAAGCTCGGAAAACTGTTTTACATGTCATATATATGTGAAAGTTCAATTTCAGTGTATTGGAAGAGTTTCACATAAGTTAAGAATAAGGATTTCAGATAACATTACCAATTTTGTATCATTTAGTATAACTTCTTATATGCCTTAGTTTATCCTAGGCATAAAAACTCGGAAAAGTATTCTATATGTCATATATATGTCAAAGATGTTCAATTTCAGTATAATGCAAGAGATTCAAATAAGTTTAGAATTAGGATTTCAGATAGCGTTAGCACTTCTATATCATTTAGTTTAACTTCTTATATGCGTTCTTTTACCCTAGGCACAAATGCGCGGAAAAGTGTTTTACATGTCATATATATGTGAATGTTGTTCATTTTCCGTGTATGGCAAGAATTTCACAGAAGTTTACAATTAGGATTGCAGATAGCATTACCAGTTTTGTATCATTTAGTATAAATTCTTATATGCCTTAGTTTACCATATGCATAAAACCTCGGAAAAGTGTTCTACATGTCATTTATATGTGAAAGTTGTTCAATTTCAGTGTATGGGAAGAGTTTCACATAAATTTAGAATTAGGATGCAGATAGCACTAGCACTTTTATATCATTTAGTTTAACTACTTATATGCGTTAGTTTACCCTAGGCACAAAAGCTCGGAAAAGTGTTTTACATGTCATATATATGTGAAAGTTGTTCAATTTCAGTGTATGGCAAGAATTTTACATAAGTTTAGAATTAGGATTTAAGATAGCGTTAGCACTTCTATATCATTTAGTTTAACTACTTATATGCGTTATTTTACCCTAGGCACAAAACCTCGGAAAACTGTTTTACATGTCATATATATGTGAAAGTTGTTCAATTTCAGTGTATGGGAAGAGTTTCACATAAGTTTAGAATTAGGGTTGCAGATAGCGTTACCAGTTCTATATCATTTAATTTAACTTCTTAGATGCGGTAGTTTACCCTAGGCATAATAATTCGGAAAAGGCTTGTACATGTCATATGTATGTGATAGTTGTTCAATTTTAGTATATTGCAAGAGTTTCACATAAGTTTAGAATTAGGATTTCAGACAGCGTTAGCACTTCTATATCAATTAGTTTAACTACTTATTTGCGTTAGTTTACCCTAGGCGCAAAGGCTGTTAAAATTGTTTTACATGTCATATACATGTGAAAGTTGTTCAAATTTAGTGTATGGCAAGAGTTTCACATAAGTTGAGAATTAGGATTGCAGATAGCATTACCACTTCTATTTCATTTAGTTTAACTACTTATATGCGTTAGTTTACTGTAGTCACAAAAGCTCGGAAAAGTGTTTCACATGTCATATATATGTGAATGTTGTTCAATTTCAGTGTATGGCAAGAGTTTCACATAAGTTGAGAATTAGGATTGCACATTGCATTGCCAGTTCTATATCATGAATTTAACTTCCTATATGCGTTAGTTTACCCTAGGCCCAAAAGCTCGGAAAAGTGTTTTACATGTCATATATATGTGAAAGTTGTTCAATTTTAGTGTATTCCAATAGTTTCACATAAGTTTAGAATTAGGATTGCAGATAGCATTAACAGTTTTGTATCATTTAGTATAACTTCTTATATGCCTTAGTATACCCTAGGCATAAAAACTTGGAAAAGTGTTTTACATGTCATATATATGTGAAAGTGGTTCAGTTTCAGTGTATGGCAAGAGTTTCACATAAGTTGAGAATTAGGATTGCACATTGCATTACCAGTTCTATATCATTTAGTTTAACTTCCTATATGCGTTACTTTACCCTAGGCACAAAAGCTCGGAAAAGTGTTTTACATGTCATATATATGTGAAAGTTGTTCAATTTCAGTGTATTGCAAGAGTTTCATATAAGTTTAGAATTAGGATTTCAAATAGCGTTAGCACTTCTATATCATTTAGTTTAACTACTTATATTCGTTAGTTTACCCTAGGCAGAAAAGCTCGGAAAACTGTTTTACCTGTCATATATATGTGGAAATTGTTCAAATTTAGTGTATGGCAAGAGTTTCACAGAAGTTGAGAATTAGGATTGCAGATAGCATTACCAGTTTTGTATCATTTAGTATAACTTCTTATATGCCTTAGTTTACCCTAGGCATAAAAACTCGGAAAAGTGTTTTACAAGTCATATATATATGTGAAAGTTGTTCAATTTCAGTGTATAGCAAGAGTTTCACAGAAGTTGAGAATTAGGATTGCAGATAGCATTACCAGTTCTATATCATTTAGTTTAACTACTTACATGCGTTAGTTTACCCCAGCCATAAAAACTCGGAAAAGTGTTGTACATGTCATATATATGTGGAAGTTTTTCAAATTCAGTGTATGGGGAGAGGTTCACATAAGTTTAGAATTAGGATTGCAGATAGCAATAGCAATTTTATATCATTTATTTTAACTACTTATATGTGTTAGTTTACCCTAGGCACAAAAGCTCGGAAAACTGTTTTGCATGTCATATATATGTGAAAGTTTAATTTCAGTGTATGGGAAGAGTTTCACATAAGTTAAGAATTAAAATTGCAGATAGCATTACCAGTTTTGTATCATTTATTATAACTTCTTATATGCCTTAGTTTACCCTTGGCATAAAAACTCGGAAAAGTGTTCTTTCTGTCATATATATGTCAAAAATGTTCAATATCAGTATAATGCAAGGGATTCAAATAAGTTTAGAATTAGGATTGCAGATAGTGTTAGCACTTCTATATCATTTAGTTTAACTTCTTATATGCGTTCTTTTACCTTAGGCACAAAAGCGCGGAAAAGTGTTTTACATGTCATATATATGTGAAAGTTGTTCAATTTTAGTGTACTCCAATAGTTTCACATAAGTTTAGAATTAGGATTGCAGATAGCATTAACAGTTTTGTATCATTTAGTATAACTTCTTATATGCCTTAGTTTACCCTAGGCATAAAAACTCGGAAAAGTGTTTTACAAGTCATATATATATGTGAAAGTTGTTCAATTTCAGTGTATAGCAAGAGTTTCACAGAAGTTGAGAATTAGGATTGCACATTGCATTACCAGTTCTATATCATTTAGTTTAACTACTTACATGCGTTAGTTTACCCCAGCCATAAAAACTCGGAAAAGTGTTGTACATGTCATATATATGTGGAAGTTTTTCAAATTCAGTGTATGGGGAGAGGTTCACATAAGTTTAGAATTAGGATTGCAGATAGCAATAGCAATTTTATATCATTTATTTTAACTACTTATATGTGTTAGTTTACCCTAGGCACAAAAGCTCGGAAAACTGTTTTACCTGTCATATATATGTGAAAGTTTAATTTCAGTGTATGGGAAGAGTTTCACATAAGTTAAGAATTAAAATTGCAGATAGCATTACCAGTTTTGTATCATTTATTATAACTTCTTATATGCCTTAGTTTACCCTTGGCATAAAAACTCGGAAAAGTGTTCTTTCTGTCATATATATGTCAAAAATGTTCAATATCAGTATAATGCAAGGGATTCAAATAAGTTTAGAATTAGGATTGCAGATAGTGTTAGCACTTCTATATCATTTAGTTTAACTTCTTATATGCGTTCTTTTACCTTAGGCACAAAAGCGCGGAAAAGTGTTTTACATGTCATATATATGTGAAAGTTGTTCAATTTTAGTGTATTCCAATAGTTTCACATAAGTTTAGAATTAGGATTGCAGATAGCATTAACAGTTTTGTATCATTTAGTATAACTTCTTATATGCCTTAGTATACCCTAGGCATAAAAACTTGGAAAAGTGTTTTACATGTCATATATATGTGAAAGTGGTTCAGTTTCAGTGTATGGCAAGAGTTTCACATAAGTTGAGCATTAGGATTGCACATTGCATTACCAGTTCTATATCATTTAGTTTAACTTCCTATATGCGTTACTTTACCCTAGGCACAAAAGCTCGGAAAAGTGTTTTACATGTCATATATATGTGAAAGTTGTTCAATTTCAGTGTATTGCAAGAGTTTCATATAAGTTTAGAATTAGGATTTCAAATAGCGTTAGCACTTCTATATCATTTAGTTTAACTACTTATATTCGTTAGTTTACCCTAGGCAGAAAAGCTCGGAAAACTGTTTTACCTGTCATATATATGTGGAAATTGTTCAAATTTAGTGTATGGCAAGAGTTTCACAGAAGTTGAGAATTAGGATTGCAGATAGCATTACCAGTTTTGTATCATTTAGTATAACTTCTTATATGCCTTAGTTTACCCTAGGCATAAAAACTCGGAAAAGTGTTTTACAAGTCATATATATATGTGAAAGTTGTTCAATTTCAGTGTATAGCAAGAGTTTCACAGAAGTTGAGAATTAGGATTGCAGATAGCATTACCAGTTCTATATCATTTAGTTTAACTACTTACATGCGTTAGTTTACCCCAGCCATAAAAACTCGGAAAAGTGTTGTACATGTCATATATATGTGGAAGTTTTTCAAATTCAGTGTATGGGGAGAGGTTCACATAAGTTTAGAATTAGGATTGCAGATAGCAATAGCAATTTTATATCATTTATTTTAACTACTTATATGTGTTAGTTTACCCTAGGCACAAAAGCTCGGAAAACTGTTTTGCATGTCATATATATGTGAAAGTTTAATTTCAGTGTATGGGAAGAGTTTCACATAAGTTAAGAATTAAAATTGCAGATAGCATTACCAGTTTTGTATCATTTATTATAACTTCTTATATGCCTTAGTTTACCCTTGGCATAAAAACTCGGAAAAGTGTTCTTTCTGTCATATATATGTCAAAAATGTTCAATATCAGTATAATGCAAGGGATTCAAATAAGTTTAGAATTAGGATTGCAGATAGTGTTAGCACTTCTATATCATTTAGTTTAACTTCTTATATGCGTTCTTTTACCTTAGGCACAAAAGCGCGGAAAAGTGTTTTACATGTCATATATATGTGAAAGTTGTTCAATTTCTTATATGTGTTAGTTTACCCTAGCCACAAAAGCTTGGAAAAGTGTTTTACATATCATATATATGTGACATTGTATGGCAAGAGTTTCACATAAGTTTAGAATTAGGATTGCAGATAGCGTTAAAACTTTTATATCATTTATTTTAACTTCTTATATGGGTTAGTTTACCCTAGGCACAAAAGCTCGGAAAACTGTTTTACATGTCATATATATGTGAAAGTTCAATTTCAGTGTATTGGAAGAGTTTCACATAAGTTAAGAATAAGGATTTCAGATAACATTACCAATTTTGTATCATTTAGTATAACTTCTTATATGCCTTAGTTTATCCTAGGCATAAAAACTCGGAAAAGTATTCTATATGTCATATATATGTCAAAGATGTTCAATTTCAGTATAATGCAAGAGATTCAAATAAGTTTAGAATTAGGATTTCAGATAGCGTTAGCACTTCTATATCATTTAGTTTAACTTCTTATATGCGTTCTTTTACCCTAGGCACAAATGCGCGGAAAAGTGTTTTACATGTCATATATATGTGAATGTTGTTCATTTTCCGTGTATGGCAAGAATTTCACAGAAGTTTACAATTAGGATTGCAGATAGCATTACCAGTTTTGTATCATTTAGTATAAATTCTTATATGCCTTAGTTTACCATATGCATAAAACCTCGGAAAAGTGTTCTACATGTCATTTATATGTGAAAGTTGTTCAATTTCAGTGTATGGGAAGAGTTTCACATAAATTTAGAATTAGGATGCAGATAGCACTAGCACTTTTATATCATTTAGTTTAACTACTTATATGCGTTAGTTTACCCTAGGCACAAAAGCTCGGAAAAGTGTTTTACATGTCATATATATGTGAAAGTTGTTCAATTTCAGTGTATGGCAAGAATTTTACATAAGTTTAGAATTAGGATTTAAGATAGCGTTAGCACTTCTATATCATTTAGTTTAACTACTTATATGCGTTATTTTACCCTAGGCACAAAACCTCGGAAAACTGTTTTACATGTCATATATATGTGAAAGTTGTTCAATTTCAGTGTATGGGAAGAGTTTCACATAAGTTTAGAATTAGGGTTGCAGATAGCGTTACCAGTTCTATATCATTTAATTTAACTTCTTAGATGCGGTAGTTTACCCTAGGCATAATAATTCGGAAAAGGCTTGTACATGTCATATGTATGTGATAGTTGTTCAATTTTAGTATATTGCAAGAGTTTCACATAAGTTTAGAATTAGGATTTCAGACAGCGTTAGCACTTCTATATCAATTAGTTTAACTACTTATTTGCGTTAGTTTACCCTAGGCGCAAAGGCTGTTAAAATTGTTTTACATGTCATATACATGTGAAAGTTGTTCAAATTTAGTGTATGGCAAGAGTTTCACATAAGTTGAGAATTAGGATTGCAGATAGCATTACCACTTCTATTTCATTTAGTTTAACTACTTATATGCGTTAGTTTACTGTAGTCACAAAAGCTCGGAAAAGTGTTTCACATGTCATATATATGTGAATGTTGTTCAATTTCAGTGTATGGCAAGAGTTTCACATAAGTTGAGAATTAGGATTGCACATTGCATTGCCAGTTCTATATCATGAATTTAACTTCCTATATGCGTTAGTTTACCCTAGGCCCAAAAGCTCGGAAAAGTGTTTTACATGTCATATATATGTGAAAGTTGTTCAATTTTAGTGTATTCCAATAGTTTCACATAAGTTTAGAATTAGGATTGCAGATAGCATTAACAGTTTTGTATCATTTAGTATAACTTCTTATATGCCTTAGTATACCCTAGGCATAAAAACTTGGAAAAGTGTTTTACATGTCATATATATGTGAAAGTGGTTCAGTTTCAGTGTATGGCAAGAGTTTCACATAAGTTGAGAATTAGGATTGCACATTGCATTACCAGTTCTATATCATTTAGTTTAACTTCCTATATGCGTTACTTTACCCTAGGCACAAAAGCTCGGAAAAGTGTTTTACATGTCATATATATGTGAAAGTTGTTCAATTTCAGTGTATTGCAAGAGTTTCATATAAGTTTAGAATTAGGATTTCAAATAGCGTTAGCACTTCTATATCATTTAGTTTAACTACTTATATTCGTTAGTTTACCCTAGGCAGAAAAGCTCGGAAAACTGTTTTACCTGTCATATATATGTGGAAATTGTTCAAATTTAGTGTATGGCAAGAGTTTCACAGAAGTTGAGAATTAGGATTGCAGATAGCATTACCAGTTTTGTATCATTTAGTATAACTTCTTATATGCCTTAGTTTACCCTAGGCATAAAAACTCGGAAAAGTGTTTTACAAGTCATATATATATGTGAAAGTTGTTCAATTTCAGTGTATAGCAAGAGTTTCACAGAAGTTGAGAATTAGGATTGCAGATAGCATTACCAGTTCTATATCATTTAGTTTAACTACTTACATGCGTTAGTTTACCCCAGCCATAAAAACTCGGAAAAGTGTTGTACATGTCATATATATGTGGAAGTTTTTCAAATTCAGTGTATGGGGAGAGGTTCACATAAGTTTAGAATTAGGATTGCAGATAGCAATAGCAATTTTATATCATTTATTTTAACTACTTATATGTGTTAGTTTACCCTAGGCACAAAAGCTCGGAAAAGTGTTTTACATGTCATATATATGTGAAAGTTGTTCAATTTTAGTGTATTCCAATAGTTTCACATAAGTTTAGAATTAGGATTGCAGATAGCATTAACAGTTTTGTATCATTTAGTATAACTTCTTATATGCCTTAGTATACCCTAGGCATAAAAACTTGGAAAAGTGTTTTACATGTCATATATATGTGAAAGTGGTTCAGTTTCAGTGTATGGCAAGAGTTTCACATAAGTTGAGAATTAGGATTGCACATTGCATTACCAGTTCTATATCATTTAGTTTAACTTCCTATATGCGTTACTTTACCCTAGGCACAAAAACTCGGAAAAGTGTTTTACAAGTCATATATATGTGAAAGTTGTTCAATTTCAGTGTATAGCAAGAGTTTCACAGAAGTTGAGAATTAGGATTGCAGATAGCATTACCAGTTCTATATCATTTAGTTTAACTACTTACATGCGTTAGTTTACCCCAGCCATAAAAACTCGGAAAAGTGTTGTACATGTCATATATATGTGGAAGTTTTTCAAATTCAGTGTATGGGGAGAGGTTCACATAAGTTTAGAATTAGGATTGCAGATAGCAATAGCAATTTTATATCATTTATTTTAACTACTTATATGTGTTAGTTTACCCTAGGCACAAAAGCTCGGAAAACTGTTTTGCATGTCATATATATGTGAAAGTTTAATTTCAGTGTATGGGAAGAGTTTCACATAAGTTAAGAATTAAAATTGCAGATAGCATTACCAGTTTTGTATCATTTATTATAACTTCTTATATGCCTTAGTTTACCCTTGGCATAAAAACTCGGAAAAGTGTTCTTTCTGTCATATATATGTCAAAAATGTTCAATATCAGTATAATGCAAGGGATTCAAATAAGTTTAGAATTAGGATTGCAGATAGTGTTAGCACTTCTATATCATTTAGTTTAACTTCTTATATGCGTTCTTTTACCTTAGGCACAAAAGCGCGGAAAAGTGTTTTACATGTCATATATATGTGAAAGTTGTTCAATTTTAGTGTATTCCAATAGTTTCACATAAGTTTAGAATTAGGATTGCAGATAGCATTAACAGTTTTGTATCATTTAGTATAACTTCTTATATGCCTTAGTATACCCTAGGCATAAAAACTTGGAAAAGTGTTTTACATGTCATATATATGTGAAAGTGGTTCAGTTTCAGTGTATGGCAAGAGTTTCACATAAGTTGAGCATTAGGATTGCACATTGCATTACCAGTTCTATATCATTTAGTTTAACTTCCTATATGCGTTACTTTACCCTAGGCACAAAAGCTCGGAAAAGTGTTTTACATGTCATATATATGTGAAAGTTGTTCAATTTCAGTGTATTGCAAGAGTTTCATATAAGTTTAGAATTAGGATTTCAAATAGCGTTAGCACTTCTATATCATTTAGTTTAACTACTTATATTCGTTAGTTTACCCTAGGCAGAAAAGCTCGGAAAACTGTTTTACCTGTCATATATATGTGGAAATTGTTCAAATTTAGTGTATGGCAAGAGTTTCACAGAAGTTGAGAATTAGGATTGCAGATAGCATTACCAGTTTTGTATCATTTAGTATAACTTCTTATATGCCTTAGTTTACCCTAGGCATAAAAACTCGGAAAAGTGTTTTACAAGTCATATATATATGTGAAAGTTGTTCAATTTCAGTGTATAGCAAGAGTTTCACAGAAGTTGAGAATTAGGATTGCAGATAGCATTACCAGTTCTATATCATTTAGTTTAACTACTTACATGCGTTAGTTTACCCCAGCCATAAAAACTCGGAAAAGTGTTGTACATGTCATATATATGTGGAAGTTTTTCAAATTCAGTGTATGGGGAGAGGTTCACATAAGTTTAGAATTAGGATTGCAGATAGCAATAGCAATTTTATATCATTTATTTTAACTACTTATATGTGTTAGTTTACCCTAGGCACAAAAGCTCGGAAAACTGTTTTGCATGTCATATATATGTGAAAGTTTAATTTCAGTGTATGGGAAGAGTTTCACATAAGTTAAGAATTAAAATTGCAGATAGCATTACCAGTTTTGTATCATTTATTATAACTTCTTATATGCCTTAGTTTACCCTTGGCATAAAAACTCGGAAAAGTGTTCTTTCTGTCATATATATGTCAAAAATGTTCAATATCAGTATAATGCAAGGGATTCAAATAAGTTTAGAATTAGGATTGCAGATAGTGTTAGCACTTCTATATCATTTAGTTTAACTTCTTATATGCGTTCTTTTACCTTAGGCACAAAAGCGCGGAAAAGTGTTTTACATGTCATATATATGTGAAAGTTGTTCAATTTTAGTGTATTCCAATAGTTTCACATAAGTTTAGAATTAGGATTGCAGATAGCATTAACAGTTTTGTATCATTTAGTATAACTTCTTATATGCCTTAGTATACCCTAGGCATAAAAACTTGGAAAAGTGTTTTACATGTCATATATATGTGAAAGTGGTTCAGTTTCAGTGTATGGCAAGAGTTTCACATAAGTTGAGAATTAGGATTGCACATTGCATTACCAGTTCTATATCATTTAGTTTAACTTCCTATATGCGTTACTTTACCCTAGGCACAAAAGCTCGGAAAAGTGTTTTACATGTCATATATATGTGAAAGTTGTTCAATTTCAGTGTATTGCAAGAGTTTCATATAAGTTTAGAATTAGGATTTCAAATAGCGTTAGCACTTCTATATCATTTAGTTTAACTACTTATATTCGTTAGTTTACCCTAGGCAGAAAAGCTCGGAAAACTGTTTTACCTGTCATATATATGTGGAAATTGTTCAAATTTAGTGTATGGCAAGAGTTTCACAGAAGTTGAGAATTAGGATTGCAGATAGCATTACCAGTTTTGTATCATTTAGTATAACTTCTTATATGCCTTAGTTTACCCTAGGCATAAAAACTCGGAAAAGTGTTTTACAAGTCATATATATATGTGAAAGTTGTTCAATTTCAGTGTATAGCAAGAGTTTCACAGAAGTTGAGAATTAGGATTGCAGATAGCATTACCAGTTCTATATCATTTAGTTTAACTACTTACATGCGTTAGTTTACCCCAGCCATAAAAACTCGGAAAAGTGTTGTACATGTCATATATATGTGGAAGTTTTTCAAATTCAGTGTATGGGGAGAGGTTCACATAAGTTTAGAATTAGGATTGCAGATAGCAATAGCAATTTTATATCATTTATTTTAACTACTTATATGTGTTAGTTTACCCTAGGCACAAAAGCTCGGAAAACTGTTTTGCATGTCATATATATGTGAAAGTTTAATTTCAGTGTATGGGAAGAGTTTCACATAAGTTAAGAATTAAAATTGCAGATAGCATTACCAGTTTTGTATCATTTATTATAACTTCTTATATGCCTTAGTTTACCCTTGGCATAAAAACTCGGAAAAGTGTTCTTTCTGTCATATATATGTCAAAAATGTTCAATATCAGTATAATGCAAGGGATTCAAATAAGTTTAGAATTAGGATTGCAGATAGTGTTAGCACTTCTATATCATTTAGTTTAACTTCTTATATGCGTTCTTTTACCTTAGGCACAAAAGCGCGGAAAAGTGTTTTACATGTCATATATATGTGAAAGTTGTTCAATTTCTTATATGTGTTAGTTTACCCTAGCCACAAAAGCTTGGAAAAGTGTTTTACATATCATATATATGTGACATTGTATGGCAAGAGTTTCACATAAGTTTAGAATTAGGATTGCAGATAGCGTTAAAACTTTTATATCATTTATTTTAACTTCTTATATGGGTTAGTTTACCCTAGGCACAAAAGCTCGGAAAACTGTTTTACATGTCATATATATGTGAAAGTTCAATTTCAGTGTATTGGAAGAGTTTCACATAAGTTAAGAATAAGGATTTCAGATAACATTACCAATTTTGTATCATTTAGTATAACTTCTTATATGCCTTAGTTTATCCTAGGCATAAAAACTCGGAAAAGTATTCTATATGTCATATATATGTCAAAGATGTTCAATTTCAGTATAATGCAAGAGATTCAAATAAGTTTAGAATTAGGATTTCAGATAGCGTTAGCACTTCTATATCATTTAGTTTAACTTCTTATATGCGTTCTTTTACCCTAGGCACAAATGCGCGGAAAAGTGTTTTACATGTCATATATATGTGAATGTTGTTCATTTTCCGTGTATGGCAAGAATTTCACAGAAGTTTACAATTAGGATTGCAGATAGCATTACCAGTTTTGTATCATTTAGTATAAATTCTTATATGCCTTAGTTTACCATATGCATAAAACCTCGGAAAAGTGTTCTACATGTCATTTATATGTGAAAGTTGTTCAATTTCAGTGTATGGGAAGAGTTTCACATAAATTTAGAATTAGGATGCAGATAGCACTAGCACTTTTATATCATTTAGTTTAACTACTTATATGCGTTAGTTTACCCTAGGCACAAAAGCTCGGAAAAGTGTTTTACATGTCATATATATGTGAAAGTTGTTCAATTTCAGTGTAGGGCAAGAATTTTACATAAGTTTAGAATTAGGATTTAAGATAGCGTTAGCACTTCTATATCATTTAGTTTAACTACTTATATGCGTTATTTTACCCTAGGCACAAAACCTCGGAAAACTGTTTTACATGTCATATATATGTGAAAGTTGTTCAATTTCAGTGTATGGGAAGAGTTTCACATAAGTTTAGAATTAGGGTTGCAGATAGCGTTACCAGTTCTATATCATTTAATTTAACTTCTTAGATGCGGTAGTTTACCCTAGGCACAAAAGCTCGGAAAAGTGTTTCACATGTCATATATATGTGAATGTTGTTCAATTTCAGTGTATGGCAAGAGTTTCACATAAGTTGAGAATTAGGATTGCACATTGCATTGCCAGTTCTATATCATGAATTTAACTTCCTATATGCGTTAGTTTACCCTAGGCCCAAAAGCTCGGAAAAGTGTTTTACATGTCATATATATGTGAAAGTTGTTCAATTTTAGTGTATTCCAATAGTTTCACATAAGTTTAGAATTAGGATTGCAGATAGCATTAACAGTTTTGTATCATTTAGTATAACTTCTTATATGCCTTAGTATACCCTAGGCATAAAAACTTGGAAAAGTGTTTTACATGTCATATATATGTGAAAGTGGTTCAGTTTCAGTGTATGGCAAGAGTTTCACATAAGTTGAGAATTAGGATTGCACATTGCATTACCAGTTCTATATCATTTAGTTTAACTTCCTATATGCGTTACTTTACCCTAGGCACAAAAGCTCGGAAAAGTGTTTTACATGTCATATATATGTGAAAGTTGTTCAATTTCAGTGTATTGCAAGAGTTTCATATAAGTTTAGAATTAGGATTTCAAATAGCGTTAGCACTTCTATATCATTTAGTTTAACTACTTATATTCGTTAGTTTACCCTAGGCAGAAAAGCTCGGAAAACTGTTTTACCTGTCATATATATGTGGAAATTGTTCAAATTTAGTGTATGGCAAGAGTTTCACAGAAGTTGAGAATTAGGATTGCAGATAGCATTACCAGTTTTGTATCATTTAGTATAACTTCTTATATGCCTTAGTTTACCCTAGGCATAAAAACTCGGAAAAGTGTTTTACAAGTCATATATATATGTGAAAGTTGTTCAATTTCAGTGTATAGCAAGAGTTTCACAGAAGTTGAGAATTAGGATTGCAGATAGCATTACCAGTTCTATATCATTTAGTTTAACTACTTACATGCGTTAGTTTACCCCAGCCATAAAAACTCGGAAAAGTGTTGTACATGTCATATATATGTGGAAGTTTTTCAAATTCAGTGTATGGGGAGAGGTTCACATAAGTTTAGAATTAGGATTGCAGATAGCAATAGCAATTTTATATCATTTATTTTAACTACTTATATGTGTTAGTTTACCCTAGGCACAAAAGCTCGGAAAACTGTTTTGCATGTCATATATATGTGAAAGTTTAATTTCAGTGTATGGGAAGAGTTTCACATAAGTTAAGAATTAAAATTGCAGATAGCATTACCAGTTTTGTATCATTTATTATAACTTCTTATATGCCTTAGTTTACCCTTGGCATAAAAACTCGGAAAAGTGTTCTTTCTGTCATATATATGTCAAAAATGTTCAATATCAGTATAATGCAAGGGATTCAAATAAGTTTAGAATTAGGATTGCAGATAGTGTTAGCACTTCTATATCATTTAGTTTAACTTCTTATATGCGTTCTTTTACCTTAGGCACAAAAGCGCGGAAAAGTGTTTTACATGTCATATATATGTGAAAGTTGTTCAATTTCTTATATGTGTTAGTTTACCCTAGCCACAAAAGCTTGGAAAAGTGTTTTACATATCATATATATGTGACATTGTATGGCAAGAGTTTCACATAAGTTTAGAATTAGGATTGCAGATAGCGTTAAAACTTTTATATCATTTATTTTAACTTCTTATATGGGTTAGTTTACCCTAGGCACAAAAGCTCGGAAAACTGTTTTACATGTCATATATATGTGAAAGTTCAATTTCAGTGTATTGGAAGAGTTTCACATAAGTTAAGAATAAGGATTTCAGATAACATTACCAATTTTGTATCATTTAGTATAACTTCTTATATGCCTTAGTTTATCCTAGGCATAAAAACTCGGAAACGTATTCTATATGTCATATATATGTCAAAGATGTTCAATTTCAGTATAATGCAAGAGATTCAAATAAGTTTAGAATTAGGATTTCAGATAGCGTTAGCACTTCTATATCATTTAGTTTAACTTCTTATATGCGTTCTTTTACCCTAGGCACAAATGCGCGGAAAAGTGTTTTACATGTCATATATATGTGAATGTTGTTCATTTTCCGTGTATGGCAAGAATTTCACAGAAGTTTACAATTAGGATTGCAGATAGCATTACCAGTTTTGTATCATTTAGTATAAATTCTTATATGCCTTAGTTTACCATATGCATAAAACCTCGGAAAAGTGTTCTACATGTCATTTATATGTGAAAGTTGTTCAATTTCAGTGTATGGGAAGAGTTTCACATAAATTTAGAATTAGGATGCAGATAGCACTAGCACTTTTATATCATTTAGTTTAACTACTTATATGCGTTAGTTTACCCTAGGCACAAAAGCTCGGAAAAGTGTTTTACATGTCATATATATGTGAAAGTTGTTCAATTTCAGTGTATGGCAAGAATTTTACATAAGTTTAGAATTAGGATTTAAGATAGCGTTAGCACTTCTATATCATTTAGTTTAACTACTTATATGCGTTATTTTACCCTAGGCACAAAACCTCGGAAAACTGTTTTACATGTCATATATATGTGAAAGTTGTTCAATTTCAGTGTATGGGAAGAGTTTCACATAAGTTTAGAATTAGGGTTGCAGATAGCGTTACCAGTTCTATATCATTTAATTTAACTTCTTAGATGCGGTAGTTTACCCTAGGCATAATAATTCGGAAAAGGCTTGTACATGTCATATGTATGTGATAGTTGTTCAATTTTAGTATATTGCAAGAGTTTCACATAAGTTTAGAATTAGGATTTCAGACAGCGTTAGCACTTCTATATCAATTAGTTTAACTACTTATTTGCGTTAGTTTACCCTAGGCGCAAAGGCTGTTAAAATTGTTTTACATGTCATATACATGTGAAAGTTGTTCAAATTTAGTGTATGGCAAGAGTTTCACATAAGTTGAGAATTAGGATTGCAGATAGCATTACCACTTCTATTTCATTTAGTTTAACTACTTATATGCGTTAGTTTACTGTAGTCACAAAAGCTCGGAAAAGTGTTTCACATGTCATATATATGTGAATGTTGTTCAATTTCAGTGTATGGCAAGAGTTTCACATAAGTTGAGAATTAGGATTGCACATTGCATTGCCAGTTCTATATCATGAATTTAACTTCCTATATGCGTTAGTTTACCCTAGGCCCAAAAGCTCGGAAAAGTGTTTTACATGTCATATATATGTGAAAGTTGTTCAATTTTAGTGTATTCCAATAGTTTCACATAAGTTTAGAATTAGGATTGCAGATAGCATTAACAGTTTTGTATCATTTAGTATAACTTCTTATATGCCTTAGTATACCCTAGGCATAAAAACTTGGAAAAGTGTTTTACATGTCATATATATGTGAAAGTGGTTCAGTTTCAGTGTATGGCAAGAGTTTCACATAAGTTGAGAATTAGGATTGCACATTGCATTACCAGTTCTATATCATTTAGTTTAACTTCCTATATGCGTTACTTTACCCTAGGCACAAAAGCTCGGAAAAGTGTTTTACATGTCATATATATGTGAAAGTTGTTCAATTTCAGTGTATTGCAAGAGTTTCATATAAGTTTAGAATTAGGATTTCAAATAGCGTTAGCACTTCTATATCATTTAGTTTAACTACTTATATTCGTTAGTTTACCCTAGGCAGAAAAGCTCGGAAAACTGTTTTACCTGTCATATATATGTGGAAATTGTTCAAATTTAGTGTATGGCAAGAGTTTCACAGAAGTTGAGAATTAGGATTGCAGATAGCATTACCAGTTTTGTATCATTTAGTATAACTTCTTATATGCCTTAGTTTACCCTAGGCATAAAAACTCGGAAAAGTGTTTTACAAGTCATATATATATGTGAAAGTTGTTCAATTTCAGTGTATAGCAAGAGTTTCACAGAAGTTGAGAATTAGGATTGCACATTGCATTACCAGTTCTATATCATTTAGTTTAACTACTTACATGCGTTAGTTTACCCCAGCCATAAAAACTCGGAAAAGTGTTGTACATGTCATATATATGTGGAAGTTTTTCAAATTCAGTGTATGGGGAGAGGTTCACATAAGTTTAGAATTAGGATTGCAGATAGCAATAGCAATTTTATATCATTTATTTTAACTACTTATATGTGTTAGTTTACCCTAGGCACAAAAGCTCGGAAAACTGTTTTACCTGTCATATATATGTGAAAGTTTAATTTCAGTGTATGGGAAGAGTTTCACATAAGTTAAGAATTAAAATTGCAGATAGCATTACCAGTTTTGTATCATTTATTATAACTTCTTATATGCCTTAGTTTACCCTTGGCATAAAAACTCGGAAAAGTGTTCTTTCTGTCATATATATGTCAAAAATGTTCAATATCAGTATAATGCAAGGGATTCAAATAAGTTTAGAATTAGGATTGCAGATAGTGTTAGCACTTCTATATCATTTAGTTTAACTTCTTATATGCGTTCTTTTACCTTAGGCACAAAAGCGCGGAAAAGTGTTTTACATGTCATATATATGTGAAAGTTGTTCAATTTTAGTGTATTCCAATAGTTTCACATAAGTTTAGAATTAGGATTGCAGATAGCATTAACAGTTTTGTATCATTTAGTATAACTTCTTATATGCCTTAGTATACCCTAGGCATAAAAACTTGGAAAAGTGTTTTACATGTCATATATATGTGAAAGTGGTTCAGTTTCAGTGTATGGCAAGAGTTTCACATAAGTTGAGCATTAGGATTGCACATTGCATTACCAGTTCTATATCATTTAGTTTAACTTCCTATATGCGTTACTTTACCCTAGGCACAAAAGCTCGGAAAAGTGTTTTACATGTCATATATATGTGAAAGTTGTTCAATTTCAGTGTATTGCAAGAGTTTCATATAAGTTTAGAATTAGGATTTCAAATAGCGTTAGCACTTCTATATCATTTAGTTTAACTACTTATATTCGTTAGTTTACCCTAGGCAGAAAAGCTCGGAAAACTGTTTTACCTGTCATATATATGTGGAAATTGTTCAAATTTAGTGTATGGCAAGAGTTTCACAGAAGTTGAGAATTAGGATTGCAGATAGCATTACCAGTTTTGTATCATTTAGTATAACTTCTTATATGCCTTAGTTTACCCTAGGCATAAAAACTCGGAAAAGTGTTTTACAAGTCATATATATATGTGAAAGTTGTTCAATTTCAGTGTATAGCAAGAGTTTCACAGAAGTTGAGAATTAGGATTGCAGATAGCATTACCAGTTCTATATCATTTAGTTTAACTACTTACATGCGTTAGTTTACCCCAGCCATAAAAACTCGGAAAAGTGTTGTACATGTCATATATATGTGGAAGTTTTTCAAATTCAGTGTATGGGGAGAGGTTCACATAAGTTTAGAATTAGGATTGCAGATAGCAATAGCAATTTTATATCATTTATTTTAACTACTTATATGTGTTAGTTTACCCTAGGCACAAAAGCTCGGAAAACTGTTTTGCATGTCATATATATGTGAAAGTTTAATTTCAGTGTATGGGAAGAGTTTCACATAAGTTAAGAATTAAAATTGCAGATAGCATTACCAGTTTTGTATCATTTATTATAACTTCTTATATGCCTTAGTTTACCCTTGGCATAAAAACTCGGAAAAGTGTTCTTTCTGTCATATATATGTCAAAAATGTTCAATATCAGTATAATGCAAGGGATTCAAATAAGTTTAGAATTAGGATTGCAGATAGTGTTAGCACTTCTATATCATTTAGTTTAACTTCTTATATGCGTTCTTTTACCTTAGGCACAAAAGCGCGGAAAAGTGTTTTACATGTCATATATATGTGAAAGTTGTTCAATTTTAGTGTATTCCAATAGTTTCACATAAGTTTAGAATTAGGATTGCAGATAGCATTAACAGTTTTGTATCATTTAGTATAACTTCTTATATGCCTTAGTATACCCTAGGCATAAAAACTTGGAAAAGTGTTTTACATGTCATATATATGTGAAAGTGGTTCAGTTTCAGTGTATGGCAAGAGTTTCACATAAGTTGAGAATTAGGATTGCAGATAGCATTACCAGTTCTATATCATTTAGTTTAACTTCCTATATGCGTTACTTTACCCTAGGCACAAAAGCTCGGAAAAGTGTTTTACATGTCATATATATGTGAAAGTTGTTCAATTTCAGTGTATTGCAAGAGTTTCATATAAGTTTAGAATTAGGATTTCAAATAGCGTTAGCACTTCTATATCATTTAGTTTAACTACTTATATTCGTTAGTTTACCCTAGGCAGAAAAGCTCGGAAAACTGTTTTACCTGTCATATATATGTGGAAATTGTTCAAATTTAGTGTATGGCAAGAGTTTCACAGAAGTTGAGAATTAGGATTGCAGATAGCATTACCAGTTTTGTATCATTTAGTATAACTTCTTATATGCCTTAGTTTACCCTAGGCATAAAAACTCGGAAAAGTGTTTTACAAGTCATATATATGTGAAAGTTGTTCAATTTCAGTGTATAGCAAGAGTTTCACAGAAGTTGAGAATTAGGATTGCAGATAGCATTACCAGTTCTATATCATTTAGTTTAACTACTTACATGCGTTAGTTTACCCCAGCCATAAAAACTCGGAAAAGTGTTGTACATGTCATATATATGTGGAAGTTTTTCAAATTCAGTGTATGGGGAGAGGTTCACATAAGTTTAGAATTAGGATTGCAGATAGCAATAGCAATTTTATATCATTTATTTTAACTACTTATATGTGTTAGTTTACCCTAGGCACAAAAGCTCGGAAAACTGTTTTGCATGTCATATATATGTGAAAGTTTAATTTCAGTGTATGGGAAGAGTTTCACATAAGTTAAGAATTAAAATTGCAGATAGCATTACCAGTTTTGTATCATTTATTATAACTTCTTATATGCCTTAGTTTACCCTTGGCATAAAAACTCGGAAAAGTGTTCTTTCTGTCATATATATGTCAAAAATGTTCAATATCAGTATAATGCAAGGGATTCAAATAAGTTTAGAATTAGGATTGCAGATAGTGTTAGCACTTCTATATCATTTAGTTTAACTTCTTATATGCGTTCTTTTACCTTAGGCACAAAAGCGCGGAAAAGTGTTTTACATGTCATATATATGTGAAAGTTGTTCAATTTCTTATATGTGTTAGTTTACCCTAGCCACAAAAGCTTGGAAAAGTGTTTTACATATCATATATATGTGACATTGTATGGCAAGAGTTTCACATAAGTTTAGAATTAGGATTGCAGATAGCGTTAAAACTTTTATATCATTTATTTTAACTTCTTATATGGGTTAGTTTACCCTAGGCACAAAAGCTCGGAAAACTGTTTTACATGTCATATATATGTGAAAGTTCAATTTCAGTGTATTGGAAGAGTTTCACATAAGTTAAGAATAAGGATTTCAGATAACATTACCAATTTTGTATCATTTAGTATAACTTCTTATATGCCTTAGTTTATCCTAGGCATAAAAACTCGGAAAAGTATTCTATATGTCATATATATGTCAAAGATGTTCAATTTCAGTATAATGCAAGAGATTCAAATAAGTTTAGAATTAGGATTTCAGATAGCGTTAGCACTTCTATATCATTTAGTTTAACTTCTTATATGCGTTCTTTTACCCTAGGCACAAATGCGCGGAAAAGTGTTTTACATGTCATATATATGTGAATGTTGTTCATTTTCCGTGTATGGCAAGAATTTCACAGAAGTTTACAATTAGGATTGCAGATAGCATTACCAGTTTTGTATCATTTAGTATAAATTCTTATATGCCTTAGTTTACCATATGCATAAAACCTCGGAAAAGTGTTCTACATGTCATTTATATGTGAAAGTTGTTCAATTTCAGTGTATGGGAAGAGTTTCACATAAATTTAGAATTAGGATGCAGATAGCACTAGCACTTTTATATCATTTAGTTTAACTACTTATATGCGTTAGTTTACCCTAGGCACAAAAGCTCGGAAAAGTGTTTTACATGTCATATATATGTGAAAGTTGTTCAATTTCAGTGTATGGCAAGAATTTTACATAAGTTTAGAATTAGGATTTAAGATAGCGTTAGCACTTCTATATCATTTAGTTTAACTACTTATATGCGTTATTTTACCCTAGGCACAAAACCTCGGAAAACTGTTTTACATGTCATATATATGTGAAAGTTGTTCAATTTCAGTGTATGGGAAGAGTTTCACATAAGTTTAGAATTAGGGTTGCAGATAGCGTTACCAGTTCTATATCATTTAATTTAACTTCTTAGATGCGGTAGTTTACCCTAGGCATAATAATTCGGAAAAGGCTTGTACATGTCATATGTATGTGATAGTTGTTCAATTTTAGTATATTGCAAGAGTTTCACATAAGTTTAGAATTAGGATTTCAGACAGCGTTAGCACTTCTATATCAATTAGTTTAACTACTTATTTGCGTTAGTTTACCCTAGGCGCAAAGGCTGTTAAAATTGTTTTACATGTCATATACATGTGAAAGTTGTTCAAATTTAGTGTATGGCAAGAGTTTCACATAAGTTGAGAATTAGGATTGCAGATAGCATTACCACTTCTATTTCATTTAGTTTAACTACTTATATGCGTTAGTTTACTGTAGTCACAAAAGCTCGGAAAAGTGTTTCACATGTCATATATATGTGAATGTTGTTCAATTTCAGTGTATGGCAAGAGTTTCACATAAGTTGAGAATTAGGATTGCACATTGCATTGCCAGTTCTATATCATGAATTTAACTTCCTATATGCGTTAGTTTACCCTAGGCCCAAAAGCTCGGAAAAGTGTTTTACATGTCATATATATGTGAAAGTTGTTCAATTTTAGTGTATTCCAATAGTTTCACATAAGTTTAGAATTAGGATTGCAGATAGCATTAACAGTTTTGTATCATTTAGTATAACTTCTTATATGCCTTAGTATACCCTAGGCATAAAAACTTGGAAAAGTGTTTTACATGTCATATATATGTGAAAGTGGTTCAGTTTCAGTGTATGGCAAGAGTTTCACATAAGTTGAGAATTAGGATTGCACATTGCATTACCAGTTCTATATCATTTAGTTTAACTTCCTATATGCGTTACTTTACCCTAGGCACAAAAGCTCGGAAAAGTGTTTTACATGTCATATATATGTGAAAGTTGTTCAATTTCAGTGTATTGCAAGAGTTTCATATAAGTTTAGAATTAGGATTTCAAATAGCGTTAGCACTTCTATATCATTTAGTTTAACTACTTATATTCGTTAGTTTACCCTAGGCAGAAAAGCTCGGAAAACTGTTTTACCTGTCATATATATGTGGAAATTGTTCAAATTTAGTGTATGGCAAGAGTTTCACAGAAGTTGAGAATTAGGATTGCAGATAGCATTACCAGTTTTGTATCATTTAGTATAACTTCTTATATGCCTTAGTTTACCCTAGGCATAAAAACTCGGAAAAGTGTTTTACAAGTCATATATATATGTGAAAGTTGTTCAATTTCAGTGTATAGCAAGAGTTTCACAGAAGTTGAGAATTAGGATTGCAGATAGCATTACCAGTTCTATATCATTTAGTTTAACTACTTACATGCGTTAGTTTACCCCAGCCATAAAAACTCGGAAAAGTGTTGTACATGTCATATATATGTGGAAGTTTTTCAAATTCAGTGTATGGGGAGAGGTTCACATAAGTTTAGAATTAGGATTGCAGATAGCAATAGCAATTTTATATCATTTATTTTAACTACTTATATGTGTTAGTTTACCCTAGGCACAAAAGCTCGGAAAACTGTTTTGCATGTCATATATATGTGAAAGTTTAATTTCAGTGTATGGGAAGAGTTTCACATAAGTTAAGAATTAAAATTGCAGATAGCATTACCAGTTTTGTATCATTTATTATAACTTCTTATATGCCTTAGTTTACCCTTGGCATAAAAACTCGGAAAAGTGTTCTTTCTGTCATATATATGTCAAAAATGTTCAATATCAGTATAATGCAAGGGATTCAAATAAGTTTAGAATTAGGATTGCAGATAGTGTTAGCACTTCTATATCATTTAGTTTAACTTCTTATATGCGTTCTTTTACCTTAGGCACAAAAGCGCGGAAAAGTGTTTTACATGTCATATATATGTGAAAGTTGTTCAATTTTAGTGTATTCCAATAGTTTCACATAAGTTTAGAATTAGGATTGCAGATAGCATTAACAGTTTTGTATCATTTAGTATAACTTCTTATATGCCTTAGTTTACCCTAGGCATAAAAACTCGGAAAAGTGTTTTACAAGTCATATATATATGTGAAAGTTGTTCAATTTCAGTGTATAGCAAGAGTTTCACAGAAGTTGAGAATTAGGATTGCACATTGCATTACCAGTTCTATATCATTTAGTTTAACTACTTACATGCGTTAGTTTACCCCAGCCATAAAAACTCGGAAAAGTGTTGTACATGTCATATATATGTGGAAGTTTTTCAAATTCAGTGTATGGGGAGAGGTTCACATAAGTTTAGAATTAGGATTGCAGATAGCAATAGCAATTTTATATCATTTATTTTAACTACTTATATGTGTTAGTTTACCCTAGGCACAAAAGCTCGGAAAACTGTTTTACCTGTCATATATATGTGAAAGTTTAATTTCAGTGTATGGGAAGAGTTTCACATAAGTTAAGAATTAAAATTGCAGATAGCATTACCAGTTTTGTATCATTTATTATAACTTCTTATATGCCTTAGTTTACCCTTGGCATAAAAACTCGGAAAAGTGTTCTTTCTGTCATATATATGTCAAAAATGTTCAATATCAGTATAATGCAAGGGATTCAAATAAGTTTAGAATTAGGATTGCAGATAGTGTTAGCACTTCTATATCATTTAGTTTAACTTCTTATATGCGTTCTTTTACCTTAGGCACAAAAGCGCGGAAAAGTGTTTTACATGTCATATATATGTGAAAGTTGTTCAATTTTAGTGTATTCCAATAGTTTCACATAAGTTTAGAATTAGGATTGCAGATAGCATTAACAGTTTTGTATCATTTAGTATAACTTCTTATATGCCTTAGTATACCCTAGGCATAAAAACTTGGAAAAGTGTTTTACATGTCATATATATGTGAAAGTGGTTCAGTTTCAGTGTATGGCAAGAGTTTCACATAAGTTGAGCATTAGGATTGCACATTGCATTACCAGTTCTATATCATTTAGTTTAACTTCCTATATGCGTTACTTTACCCTAGGCACAAAAGCTCGGAAAAGTGTTTTACATGTCATATATATGTGAAAGTTGTTCAATTTCAGTGTATTGCAAGAGTTTCATATAAGTTTAGAATTAGGATTTCAAATAGCGTTAGCACTTCTATATCATTTAGTTTAACTACTTATATTCGTTAGTTTACCCTAGGCAGAAAAGCTCGGAAAACTGTTTTACCTGTCATATATATGTGGAAATTGTTCAAATTTAGTGTATGGCAAGAGTTTCACAGAAGTTGAGAATTAGGATTGCAGATAGCATTACCAGTTTTGTATCATTTAGTATAACTTCTTATATGCCTTAGTTTACCCTAGGCATAAAAACTCGGAAAAGTGTTTTACAAGTCATATATATATGTGAAAGTTGTTCAATTTCAGTGTATAGCAAGAGTTTCACAGAAGTTGAGAATTAGGATTGCAGATAGCATTACCAGTTCTATATCATTTAGTTTAACTACTTACATGCGTTAGTTTACCCCAGCCATAAAAACTCGGAAAAGTGTTGTACATGTCATATATATGTGGAAGTTTTTCAAATTCAGTGTATGGGGAGAGGTTCACATAAGTTTAGAATTAGGATTGCAGATAGCAATAGCAATTTTATATCATTTATTTTAACTACTTATATGTGTTAGTTTACCCTAGGCACAAAAGCTCGGAAAACTGTTTTGCATGTCATATATATGTGAAAGTTTAATTTCAGTGTATGGGAAGAGTTTCACATAAGTTAAGAATTAAAATTGCAGATAGCATTACCAGTTTTGTATCATTTATTATAACTTCTTATATGCCTTAGTTTACCCTTGGCATAAAAACTCGGAAAAGTGTTCTTTCTGTCATATATATGTCAAAAATGTTCAATATCAGTATAATGCAAGGGATTCAAATAAGTTTAGAATTAGGATTGCAGATAGTGTTAGCACTTCTATATCATTTAGTTTAACTTCTTATATGCGTTCTTTTACCTTAGGCACAAAAGCGCGGAAAAGTGTTTTACATGTCATATATATGTGAAAGTTGTTCAATTTCTTATATGTGTTAGTTTACCCTAGCCACAAAAGCTTGGAAAAGTGTTTTACATATCATATATATGTGACATTGTATGGCAAGAGTTTCACATAAGTTTAGAATTAGGATTGCAGATAGCGTTAAAACTTTTATATCATTTATTTTAACTTCTTATATGGGTTAGTTTACCCTAGGCACAAAAGCTCGGAAAACTGTTTTACATGTCATATATATGTGAAAGTTCAATTTCAGTGTATTGGAAGAGTTTCACATAAGTTAAGAATAAGGATTTCAGATAACATTACCAATTTTGTATCATTTAGTATAACTTCTTATATGCCTTAGTTTATCCTAGGCATAAAAACTCGGAAAAGTATTCTATATGTCATATATATGTCAAAGATGTTCAATTTCAGTATAATGCAAGAGATTCAAATAAGTTTAGAATTAGGATTTCAGATAGCGTTAGCACTTCTATATCATTTAGTTTAACTTCTTATATGCGTTCTTTTACCCTAGGCACAAATGCGCGGAAAAGTGTTTTACATGTCATATATATGTGAATGTTGTTCATTTTCCGTGTATGGCAAGAATTTCACAGAAGTTTACAATTAGGATTGCAGATAGCATTACCAGTTTTGTATCATTTAGTATAAATTCTTATATGCCTTAGTTTACCATATGCATAAAACCTCGGAAAAGTGTTCTACATGTCATTTATATGTGAAAGTTGTTCAATTTCAGTGTATGGGAAGAGTTTCACATAAATTTAGAATTAGGATGCAGATAGCACTAGCACTTTTATATCATTTAGTTTAACTACTTATATGCGTTAGTTTACCCTAGGCACAAAAGCTCGGAAAAGTGTTTTACATGTCATATATATGTGAAAGTTGTTCAATTTCAGTGTATGGCAAGAATTTTACATAAGTTTAGAATTAGGATTTAAGATAGCGTTAGCACTTCTATATCATTTAGTTTAACTACTTATATGCGTTATTTTACCCTAGGCACAAAACCTCGGAAAACTGTTTTACATGTCATATATATGTGAAAGTTGTTCAATTTCAGTGTATGGGAAGAGTTTCACATAAGTTTAGAATTAGGGTTGCAGATAGCGTTACCAGTTCTATATCATTTAATTTAACTTCTTAGATGCGGTAGTTTACCCTAGGCATAATAATTCGGAAAAGGCTTGTACATGTCATATGTATGTGATAGTTGTTCAATTTTAGTATATTGCAAGAGTTTCACATAAGTTTAGAATTAGGATTTCAGACAGCGTTAGCACTTCTATATCAATTAGTTTAACTACTTATTTGCGTTAGTTTACCCTAGGCGCAAAGGCTGTTAAAATTGTTTTACATGTCATATACATGTGAAAGTTGTTCAAATTTAGTGTATGGCAAGAGTTTCACATAAGTTGAGAATTAGGATTGCAGATAGCATTACCACTTCTATTTCATTTAGTTTAACTACTTATATGCGTTAGTTTACTGTAGTCACAAAAGCTCGGAAAAGTGTTTCACATGTCATATATATGTGAATGTTGTTCAATTTCAGTGTATGGCAAGAGTTTCACATAAGTTGAGAATTAGGATTGCACATTGCATTGCCAGTTCTATATCATGAATTTAACTTCCTATATGCGTTAGTTTACCCTAGGCCCAAAAGCTCGGAAAAGTGTTTTACATGTCATATATATGTGAAAGTTGTTCAATTTTAGTGTATTCCAATAGTTTCACATAAGTTTAGAATTAGGATTGCAGATAGCATTAACAGTTTTGTATCATTTAGTATAACTTCTTATATGCCTTAGTATACCCTAGGCATAAAAACTTGGAAAAGTGTTTTACATGTCATATATATGTGAAAGTGGTTCAGTTTCAGTGTATGGCAAGAGTTTCACATAAGTTGAGAATTAGGATTGCACATTGCATTACCAGTTCTATATCATTTAGTTTAACTTCCTATATGCGTTACTTTACCCTAGGCACAAAAGCTCGGAAAAGTGTTTTACATGTCATATATATGTGAAAGTTGTTCAATTTCAGTGTATTGCAAGAGTTTCATATAAGTTTAGAATTAGGATTTCAAATAGCGTTAGCACTTCTATATCATTTAGTTTAACTACTTATATTCGTTAGTTTACCCTAGGCAGAAAAGCTCGGAAAACTGTTTTACCTGTCATATATATGTGGAAATTGTTCAAATTTAGTGTATGGCAAGAGTTTCACAGAAGTTGAGAATTAGGATTGCAGATAGCATTACCAGTTTTGTATCATTTAGTATAACTTCTTATATGCCTTAGTTTACCCTAGGCATAAAAACTCGGAAAAGTGTTTTACAAGTCATATATATATGTGAAAGTTGTTCAATTTCAGTGTATAGCAAGAGTTTCACAGAAGTTGAGAATTAGGATTGCAGATAGCATTACCAGTTCTATATCATTTAGTTTAACTACTTACATGCGTTAGTTTACCCCAGCCATAAAAACTCGGAAAAGTGTTGTACATGTCATATATATGTGGAAGTTTTTCAAATTCAGTGTATGGGGAGAGGTTCACATAAGTTTAGAATTAGGATTGCAGATAGCAATAGCAATTTTATATCATTTATTTTAACTACTTATATGTGTTAGTTTACCCTAGGCACAAAAGCTCGGAAAACTGTTTTGCATGTCATATATATGTGAAAGTTTAATTTCAGTGTATGGGAAGAGTTTCACATAAGTTAAGAATTAAAATTGCAGATAGCATTACCAGTTTTGTATCATTTATTATAACTTCTTATATGCCTTAGTTTACCCTTGGCATAAAAACTCGGAAAAGTGTTCTTTCTGTCATATATATGTCAAAAATGTTCAATATCAGTATAATGCAAGGGATTCAAATAAGTTTAGAATTAGGATTGCAGATAGTGTTAGCACTTCTATATCATTTAGTTTAACTTCTTATATGCGTTCTTTTACCTTAGGCACAAAAGCGCGGAAAAGTGTTTTACATGTCATATATATGTGAAAGTTGTTCAATTTTAGTGTATTCCAATAGTTTCACATAAGTTTAGAATTAGGATTGCAGATAGCATTAACAGTTTTGTATCATTTAGTATAACTTCTTATATGCCTTAGTATACCCTAGGCATAAAAACTTGGAAAAGTGTTTTACATGTCATATATATGTGAAAGTGGTTCAGTTTCAGTGTATGGCAAGAGTTTCACATAAGTTGAGAATTAGGATTGCACATTGCATTACCAGTTCTATATCATTTAGTTTAACTTCCTATATGCGTTACTTTACCCTAGGCACAAAAGCTCGGAAAAGTGTTTTACATGTCATATATATGTGAAAGTTGTTCAATTTCAGTGTATTGCAAGAGTTTCATATAAGTTTAGAATTAGGATTTCAAATAGCGTTAGCACTTCTATATCATTTAGTTTAACTACTTATATTCGTTAGTTTACCCTAGGCAGAAAAGCTCGGAAAACTGTTTTACCTGTCATATATATGTGGAAATTGTTCAAATTTAGTGTATGGCAAGAGTTTCACAGAAGTTGAGAATTAGGATTGCAGATAGCATTACCAGTTTTGTATCATTTAGTATAACTTCTTATATGCCTTAGTTTACCCTAGGCATAAAAACTCGGAAAAGTGTTTTACAAGTCATATATATATGTGAAAGTTGTTCAATTTCAGTGTATAGCAAGAGTTTCACAGAAGTTGAGAATTAGGATTGCAGATAGCATTACCAGTTCTATATCATTTAGTTTAACTACTTACATGCGTTAGTTTACCCCAGCCATAAAAACTCGGAAAAGTGTTGTACATGTCATATATATGTGGAAGTTTTTCAAATTCAGTGTATGGGGAGAGGTTCACATAAGTTTAGAATTAGGATTGCAGATAGCAATAGCAATTTTATATCATTTATTTTAACTACTTATATGTGTTAGTTTACCCTAGGCACAAAAGCTCGGAAAACTGTTTTGCATGTCATATATATGTGAAAGTTTAATTTCAGTGTATGGGAAGAGTTTCACATAAGTTAAGAATTAAAATTGCAGATAGCATTACCAGTTTTGTATCATTTATTATAACTTCTTATATGCCTTAGTTTACCCTTGGCATAAAAACTCGGAAAAGTGTTCTTTCTGTCATATATATGTCAAAAATGTTCAATATCAGTATAATGCAAGGGATTCAAATAAGTTTAGAATTAGGATTGCAGATAGTGTTAGCACTTCTATATCATTTAGTTTAACTTCTTATATGCGTTCTTTTACCTTAGGCACAAAAGCGCGGAAAAGTGTTTTACATGTCATATATATGTGAAAGTTGTTCAATTTCTTATATGTGTTAGTTTACCCTAGCCACAAAAGCTTGGAAAAGTGTTTTACATATCATATATATGTGACATTGTATGGCAAGAGTTTCACATAAGTTTAGAATTAGGATTGCAGATAGCGTTAAAACTTTTATATCATTTATTTTAACTTCTTATATGGGTTAGTTTACCCTAGGCACAAAAGCTCGGAAAACTGTTTTACATGTCATATATATGTGAAAGTTCAATTTCAGTGTATTGGAAGAGTTTCACATAAGTTAAGAATAAGGATTTCAGATAACATTACCAATTTTGTATCATTTAGTATAACTTCTTATATGCCTTAGTTTATCCTAGGCATAAAAACTCGGAAACGTATTCTATATGTCATATATATGTCAAAGATGTTCAATTTCAGTATAATGCAAGAGATTCAAATAAGTTTAGAATTAGGATTTCAGATAGCGTTAGCACTTCTATATCATTTAGTTTAACTTCTTATATGCGTTCTTTTACCCTAGGCACAAATGCGCGGAAAAGTGTTTTACATGTCATATATATGTGAATGTTGTTCATTTTCCGTGTATGGCAAGAATTTCACAGAAGTTTACAATTAGGATTGCAGATAGCATTACCAGTTTTGTATCATTTAGTATAAATTCTTATATGCCTTAGTTTACCATATGCATAAAACCTCGGAAAAGTGTTCTACATGTCATTTATATGTGAAAGTTGTTCAATTTCAGTGTATGGGAAGAGTTTCACATAAATTTAGAATTAGGATGCAGATAGCACTAGCACTTTTATATCATTTAGTTTAACTACTTATATGCGTTAGTTTACCCTAGGCACAAAAGCTCGGAAAAGTGTTTTACATGTCATATATATGTGAAAGTTGTTCAATTTCAGTGTAGGGCAAGAATTTTACATAAGTTTAGAATTAGGATTTAAGATAGCGTTAGCACTTCTATATCATTTAGTTTAACTACTTATATGCGTTATTTTACCCTAGGCACAAAACCTCGGAAAACTGTTTTACATGTCATATATATGTGAAAGTTGTTCAATTTCAGTGTATGGGAAGAGTTTCACATAAGTTTAGAATTAGGGTTGCAGATAGCGTTACCAGTTCTATATCATTTAATTTAACTTCTTAGATGCGGTAGTTTACCCTAGGCACAAAAGCTCGGAAAAGTGTTTCACATGTCATATATATGTGAATGTTGTTCAATTTCAGTGTATGGCAAGAGTTTCACATAAGTTGAGAATTAGGATTGCACATTGCATTGCCAGTTCTATATCATGAATTTAACTTCCTATATGCGTTAGTTTACCCTAGGCCCAAAAGCTCGGAAAAGTGTTTTACATGTCATATATATGTGAAAGTTGTTCAATTTTAGTGTATTCCAATAGTTTCACATAAGTTTAGAATTAGGATTGCAGATAGCATTAACAGTTTTGTATCATTTAGTATAACTTCTTATATGCCTTAGTATACCTTAGGCATAAAAACTTGGAAAAGTGTTTTACATGTCATATATATGTGAAAGTGGTTCAGTTTCAGTGTATGGCAAGAGTTTCACATAAGTTGAGAATTAGGATTGCACATTGCATTACCAGTTCTATATCATTTAGTTTAACTTCCTATATGCGTTACTTTACCCTAGGCACAAAAGCTCGGAAAAGTGTTTTACATGTCATATATATGTGAAAGTTGTTCAATTTCAGTGTATTGCAAGAGTTTCATATAAGTTTAGAATTAGGATTTCAAATAGCGTTAGCACTTCTATATCATTTAGTTTAACTACTTATATTCGTTAGTTTACCCTAGGCAGAAAAGCTCGGAAAACTGTTTTACCTGTCATATATATGTGGAAATTGTTCAAATTTAGTGTATGGCAAGAGTTTCACAGAAGTTGAGAATTAGGATTGCAGATAGCATTACCAGTTTTGTATCATTTAGTATAACTTCTTATATGCCTTAGTTTACCCTAGGCATAAAAACTCGGAAAAGTGTTTTACAAGTCATATATATATGTGAAAGTTGTTCAATTTCAGTGTATAGCAAGAGTTTCACAGAAGTTGAGAATTAGGATTGCAGATAGCATTACCAGTTCTATATCATTTAGTTTAACTACTTACATGCGTTAGTTTACCCCAGCCATAAAAACTCGGAAAAGTGTTGTACATGTCATATATATGTGGAAGTTTTTCAAATTCAGTGTATGGGGAGAGGTTCACATAAGTTTAGAATTAGGATTGCAGATAGCAATAGCAATTTTATATCATTTATTTTAACTACTTATATGTGTTAGTTTACCCTAGGCACAAAAGCTCGGAAAACTGTTTTGCATGTCATATATATGTGAAAGTTTAATTTCAGTGTATGGGAAGAGTTTCACATAAGTTAAGAATTAAAATTGCAGATAGCATTACCAGTTTTGTATCATTTATTATAACTTCTTATATGCCTTAGTTTACCCTTGGCATAAAAACTCGGAAAAGTGTTCTTTCTGTCATATATATGTCAAAAATGTTCAATATCAGTATAATGCAAGGGATTCAAATAAGTTTAGAATTAGGATTGCAGATAGTGTTAGCACTTCTATATCATTTAGTTTAACTTCTTATATGCGTTCTTTTACCTTAGGCACAAAAGCGCGGAAAAGTGTTTTACATGTCATATATATGTGAAAGTTGTTCAATTTCTTATATGTGTTAGTTTACCCTAGCCACAAAAGCTTGGAAAAGTGTTTTACATATCATATATATGTGACATTGTATGGCAAGAGTTTCACATAAGTTTAGAATTAGGATTGCAGATAGCGTTAAAACTTTTATATCATTTATTTTAACTTCTTATATGGGTTAGTTTACCCTAGGCACAAAAGCTCGGAAAACTGTTTTACATGTCATATATATGTGAAAGTTCAATTTCAGTGTATTGGAAGAGTTTCACATAAGTTAAGAATAAGGATTTCAGATAACATTACCAATTTTGTATCATTTAGTATAACTTCTTATATGCCTTAGTTTATCCTAGGCATAAAAACTCGGAAACGTATTCTATATGTCATATATATGTCAAAGATGTTCAATTTCAGTATAATGCAAGAGATTCAAATAAGTTTAGAATTAGGATTTCAGATAGCGTTAGCACTTCTATATCATTTAGTTTAACTTCTTATATGCGTTCTTTTACCCTAGGCACAAATGCGCGGAAAAGTGTTTTACATGTCATATATATGTGAATGTTGTTCATTTTCCGTGTATGGCAAGAATTTCACAGAAGTTTACAATTAGGATTGCAGATAGCATTACCAGTTTTGTATCATTTAGTATAAATTCTTATATGCCTTAGTTTACCATATGCATAAAACCTCGGAAAAGTGTTCTACATGTCATTTATATGTGAAAGTTGTTCAATTTCAGTGTATGGGAAGAGTTTCACATAAATTTAGAATTAGGATGCAGATAGCACTAGCACTTTTATATCATTTAGTTTAACTACTTATATGCGTTAGTTTACCCTAGGCACAAAAGCTCGGAAAAGTGTTTTACATGTCATATATATGTGAAAGTTGTTCAATTTCAGTGTATGGCAAGAATTTTACATAAGTTTAGAATTAGGATTTAAGATAGCGTTAGCACTTCTATATCATTTAGTTTAACTACTTATATGCGTTATTTTACCCTAGGCACAAAACCTCGGAAAACTGTTTTACATGTCATATATATGTGAAAGTTGTTCAATTTCAGTGTATGGGAAGAGTTTCACATAAGTTTAGAATTAGGGTTGCAGATAGCGTTACCAGTTCTATATCATTTAATTTAACTTCTTAGATGCGGTAGTTTACCCTAGGCATAATAATTCGGAAAAGGCTTGTACATGTCATATGTATGTGATAGTTGTTCAATTTTAGTATATTGCAAGAGTTTCACATAAGTTTAGAATTAGGATTTCAGACAGCGTTAGCACTTCTATATCAATTAGTTTAACTACTTATTTGCGTTAGTTTACCCTAGGCGCAAAGGCTGTTAAAATTGTTTTACATGTCATATACATGTGAAAGTTGTTCAAATTTAGTGTATGGCAAGAGTTTCACATAAGTTGAGAATTAGGATTGCAGATAGCATTACCACTTCTATTTCATTTAGTTTAACTACTTATATGCGTTAGTTTACTGTAGTCACAAAAGCTCGGAAAAGTGTTTCACATGTCATATATATGTGAATGTTGTTCAATTTCAGTGTATGGCAAGAGTTTCACATAAGTTGAGAATTAGGATTGCACATTGCATTGCCAGTTCTATATCATGAATTTAACTTCCTATATGCGTTAGTTTACCCTAGGCCCAAAAGCTCGGAAAAGTGTTTTACATGTCATATATATGTGAAAGTTGTTCAATTTTAGTGTATTCCAATAGTTTCACATAAGTTTAGAATTAGGATTGCAGATAGCATTAACAGTTTTGTATCATTTAGTATAACTTCTTATATGCCTTAGTATACCCTAGGCATAAAAACTTGGAAAAGTGTTTTACATGTCATATATATGTGAAAGTGGTTCAGTTTCAGTGTATGGCAAGAGTTTCACATAAGTTGAGAATTAGGATTGCACATTGCATTACCAGTTCTATATCATTTAGTTTAACTTCCTATATGCGTTACTTTACCCTAGGCACAAAAGCTCGGAAAAGTGTTTTACATGTCATATATATGTGAAAGTTGTTCAATTTCAGTGTATTGCAAGAGTTTCATATAAGTTTAGAATTAGGATTTCAAATAGCGTTAGCACTTCTATATCATTTAGTTTAACTACTTATATTCGTTAGTTTACCCTAGGCAGAAAAGCTCGGAAAACTGTTTTACCTGTCATATATATGTGGAAATTGTTCAAATTTAGTGTATGGCAAGAGTTTCACAGAAGTTGAGAATTAGGATTGCAGATAGCATTACCAGTTTTGTATCATTTAGTATAACTTCTTATATGCCTTAGTTTACCCTAGGCATAAAAACTCGGAAAAGTGTTTTACAAGTCATATATATATGTGAAAGTTGTTCAATTTCAGTGTATAGCAAGAGTTTCACAGAAGTTGAGAATTAGGATTGCACATTGCATTACCAGTTCTATATCATTTAGTTTAACTACTTACATGCGTTAGTTTACCCCAGCCATAAAAACTCGGAAAAGTGTTGTACATGTCATATATATGTGGAAGTTTTTCAAATTCAGTGTATGGGGAGAGGTTCACATAAGTTTAGAATTAGGATTGCAGATAGCAATAGCAATTTTATATCATTTATTTTAACTACTTATATGTGTTAGTTTACCCTAGGCACAAAAGCTCGGAAAACTGTTTTACCTGTCATATATATGTGAAAGTTTAATTTCAGTGTATGGGAAGAGTTTCACATAAGTTAAGAATTAAAATTGCAGATAGCATTACCAGTTTTGTATCATTTATTATAACTTCTTATATGCCTTAGTTTACCCTTGGCATAAAAACTCGGAAAAGTGTTCTTTCTGTCATATATATGTCAAAAATGTTCAATATCAGTATAATGCAAGGGATTCAAATAAGTTTAGAATTAGGATTGCAGATAGTGTTAGCACTTCTATATCATTTAGTTTAACTTCTTATATGCGTTCTTTTACCTTAGGCACAAAAGCGCGGAAAAGTGTTTTACATGTCATATATATGTGAAAGTTGTTCAATTTTAGTGTATTCCAATAGTTTCACATAAGTTTAGAATTAGGATTGCAGATAGCATTAACAGTTTTGTATCATTTAGTATAACTTCTTATATGCCTTAGTATACCCTAGGCATAAAAACTTGGAAAAGTGTTTTACATGTCATATATATGTGAAAGTGGTTCAGTTTCAGTGTATGGCAAGAGTTTCACATAAGTTGAGCATTAGGATTGCACATTGCATTACCAGTTCTATATCATTTAGTTTAACTTCCTATATGCGTTACTTTACCCTAGGCACAAAAGCTCGGAAAAGTGTTTTACATGTCATATATATGTGAAAGTTGTTCAATTTCAGTGTATTGCAAGAGTTTCATATAAGTTTAGAATTAGGATTTCAAATAGCGTTAGCACTTCTATATCATTTAGTTTAACTACTTATATTCGTTAGTTTACCCTAGGCAGAAAAGCTCGGAAAACTGTTTTACCTGTCATATATATGTGGAAATTGTTCAAATTTAGTGTATGGCAAGAGTTTCACAGAAGTTGAGAATTAGGATTGCAGATAGCATTACCAGTTTTGTATCATTTAGTATAACTTCTTATATGCCTTAGTTTACCCTAGGCATAAAAACTCGGAAAAGTGTTTTACAAGTCATATATATATGTGAAAGTTGTTCAATTTCAGTGTATAGCAAGAGTTTCACAGAAGTTGAGAATTAGGATTGCAGATAGCATTACCAGTTCTATATCATTTAGTTTAACTACTTACATGCGTTAGTTTACCCCAGCCATAAAAACTCGGAAAAGTGTTGTACATGTCATATATATGTGGAAGTTTTTCAAATTCAGTGTATGGGGAGAGGTTCACATAAGTTTAGAATTAGGATTGCAGATAGCAATAGCAATTTTATATCATTTATTTTAACTACTTATATGTGTTAGTTTACCCTAGGCACAAAAGCTCGGAAAACTGTTTTGCATGTCATATATATGTGAAAGTTTAATTTCAGTGTATGGGAAGAGTTTCACATAAGTTAAGAATTAAAATTGCAGATAGCATTACCAGTTTTGTATCATTTATTATAACTTCTTATATGCCTTAGTTTACCCTTGGCATAAAAACTCGGAAAAGTGTTCTTTCTGTCATATATATGTCAAAAATGTTCAATATCAGTATAATGCAAGGGATTCAAATAAGTTTAGAATTAGGATTGCAGATAGTGTTAGCACTTCTATATCATTTAGTTTAACTTCTTATATGCGTTCTTTTACCTTAGGCACAAAAGCGCGGAAAAGTGTTTTACATGTCATATATATGTGAAAGTTGTTCAATTTTAGTGTATTCCAATAGTTTCACATAAGTTTAGAATTAGGATTGCAGATAGCATTAACAGTTTTGTATCATTTAGTATAACTTCTTATATGCCTTAGTATACCCTAGGCATAAAAACTTGGAAAAGTGTTTTACATGTCATATATATGTGAAAGTGGTTCAGTTTCAGTGTATGGCAAGAGTTTCACATAAGTTGAGAATTAGGATTGCAGATAGCATTACCAGTTCTATATCATTTAGTTTAACTTCCTATATGCGTTACTTTACCCTAGGCACAAAAGCTCGGAAAAGTGTTTTACATGTCATATATATGTGAAAGTTGTTCAATTTCAGTGTATTGCAAGAGTTTCATATAAGTTTAGAATTAGGATTTCAAATAGCGTTAGCACTTCTATATCATTTAGTTTAACTACTTATATTCGTTAGTTTACCCTAGGCAGAAAAGCTCGGAAAACTGTTTTACCTGTCATATATATGTGGAAATTGTTCAAATTTAGTGTATGGCAAGAGTTTCACAGAAGTTGAGAATTAGGATTGCAGATAGCATTACCAGTTTTGTATCATTTAGTATAACTTCTTATATGCCTTAGTTTACCCTAGGCATAAAAACTCGGAAAAGTGTTTTACAAGTCATATATATGTGAAAGTTGTTCAATTTCAGTGTATAGCAAGAGTTTCACAGAAGTTGAGAATTAGGATTGCAGATAGCATTACCAGTTCTATATCATTTAGTTTAACTACTTACATGCGTTAGTTTACCCCAGCCATAAAAACTCGGAAAAGTGTTGTACATGTCATATATATGTGGAAGTTTTTCAAATTCAGTGTATGGGGAGAGGTTCACATAAGTTTAGAATTAGGATTGCAGATAGCAATAGCAATTTTATATCATTTATTTTAACTACTTATATGTGTTAGTTTACCCTAGGCACAAAAGCTCGGAAAACTGTTTTGCATGTCATATATATGTGAAAGTTTAATTTCAGTGTATGGGAAGAGTTTCACATAAGTTAAGAATTAAAATTGCAGATAGCATTACCAGTTTTGTATCATTTATTATAACTTCTTATATGCCTTAGTTTACCCTTGGCATAAAAACTCGGAAAAGTGTTCTTTCTGTCATATATATGTCAAAAATGTTCAATATCAGTATAATGCAAGGGATTCAAATAAGTTTAGAATTAGGATTGCAGATAGTGTTAGCACTTCTATATCATTTAGTTTAACTTCTTATATGCGTTCTTTTACCTTAGGCACAAAAGCGCGGAAAAGTGTTTTACATGTCATATATATGTGAAAGTTGTTCAATTTCTTATATGTGTTAGTTTACCCTAGCCACAAAAGCTTGGAAAAGTGTTTTACATATCATATATATGTGACATTGTATGGCAAGAGTTTCACATAAGTTTAGAATTAGGATTGCAGATAGCGTTAAAACTTTTATATCATTTATTTTAACTTCTTATATGGGTTAGTTTACCCTAGGCACAAAAGCTCGGAAAACTGTTTTACATGTCATATATATGTGAAAGTTCAATTTCAGTGTATTGGAAGAGTTTCACATAAGTTAAGAATAAGGATTTCAGATAACATTACCAATTTTGTATCATTTAGTATAACTTCTTATATGCCTTAGTTTATCCTAGGCATAAAAACTCGGAAAAGTATTCTATATGTCATATATATGTCAAAGATGTTCAATTTCAGTATAATGCAAGAGATTCAAATAAGTTTAGAATTAGGATTTCAGATAGCGTTAGCACTTCTATATCATTTAGTTTAACTTCTTATATGCGTTCTTTTACCCTAGGCACAAATGCGCGGAAAAGTGTTTTACATGTCATATATATGTGAATGTTGTTCATTTTCCGTGTATGGCAAGAATTTCACAGAAGTTTACAATTAGGATTGCAGATAGCATTACCAGTTTTGTATCATTTAGTATAAATTCTTATATGCCTTAGTTTACCATATGCATAAAACCTCGGAAAAGTGTTCTACATGTCATTTATATGTGAAAGTTGTTCAATTTCAGTGTATGGGAAGAGTTTCACATAAATTTAGAATTAGGATGCAGATAGCACTAGCACTTTTATATCATTTAGTTTAACTACTTATATGCGTTAGTTTACCCTAGGCACAAAAGCTCGGAAAAGTGTTTTACATGTCATATATATGTGAAAGTTGTTCAATTTCAGTGTATGGCAAGAATTTTACATAAGTTTAGAATTAGGATTTAAGATAGCGTTAGCACTTCTATATCATTTAGTTTAACTACTTATATGCGTTATTTTACCCTAGGCACAAAACCTCGGAAAACTGTTTTACATGTCATATATATGTGAAAGTTGTTCAATTTCAGTGTATGGGAAGAGTTTCACATAAGTTTAGAATTAGGGTTGCAGATAGCGTTACCAGTTCTATATCATTTAATTTAACTTCTTAGATGCGGTAGTTTACCCTAGGCATAATAATTCGGAAAAGGCTTGTACATGTCATATGTATGTGATAGTTGTTCAATTTTAGTATATTGCAAGAGTTTCACATAAGTTTAGAATTAGGATTTCAGACAGCGTTAGCACTTCTATATCAATTAGTTTAACTACTTATTTGCGTTAGTTTACCCTAGGCGCAAAGGCTGTTAAAATTGTTTTACATGTCATATACATGTGAAAGTTGTTCAAATTTAGTGTATGGCAAGAGTTTCACATAAGTTGAGAATTAGGATTGCAGATAGCATTACCACTTCTATTTCATTTAGTTTAACTACTTATATGCGTTAGTTTACTGTAGTCACAAAAGCTCGGAAAAGTGTTTCACATGTCATATATATGTGAATGTTGTTCAATTTCAGTGTATGGCAAGAGTTTCACATAAGTTGAGAATTAGGATTGCACATTGCATTGCCAGTTCTATATCATGAATTTAACTTCCTATATGCGTTAGTTTACCCTAGGCCCAAAAGCTCGGAAAAGTGTTTTACATGTCATATATATGTGAAAGTTGTTCAATTTTAGTGTATTCCAATAGTTTCACATAAGTTTAGAATTAGGATTGCAGATAGCATTAACAGTTTTGTATCATTTAGTATAACTTCTTATATGCCTTAGTATACCCTAGGCATAAAAACTTGGAAAAGTGTTTTACATGTCATATATATGTGAAAGTGGTTCAGTTTCAGTGTATGGCAAGAGTTTCACATAAGTTGAGAATTAGGATTGCACATTGCATTACCAGTTCTATATCATTTAGTTTAACTTCCTATATGCGTTACTTTACCCTAGGCACAAAAGCTCGGAAAAGTGTTTTACATGTCATATATATGTGAAAGTTGTTCAATTTCAGTGTATTGCAAGAGTTTCATATAAGTTTAGAATTAGGATTTCAAATAGCGTTAGCACTTCTATATCATTTAGTTTAACTACTTATATTCGTTAGTTTACCCTAGGCAGAAAAGCTCGGAAAACTGTTTTACCTGTCATATATATGTGGAAATTGTTCAAATTTAGTGTATGGCAAGAGTTTCACAGAAGTTGAGAATTAGGATTGCAGATAGCATTACCAGTTTTGTATCATTTAGTATAACTTCTTATATGCCTTAGTTTACCCTAGGCATAAAAACTCGGAAAAGTGTTTTACAAGTCATATATATATGTGAAAGTTGTTCAATTTCAGTGTATAGCAAGAGTTTCACAGAAGTTGAGAATTAGGATTGCAGATAGCATTACCAGTTCTATATCATTTAGTTTAACTACTTACATGCGTTAGTTTACCCCAGCCATAAAAACTCGGAAAAGTGTTGTACATGTCATATATATGTGGAAGTTTTTCAAATTCAGTGTATGGGGAGAGGTTCACATAAGTTTAGAATTAGGATTGCAGATAGCAATAGCAATTTTATATCATTTATTTTAACTACTTATATGTGTTAGTTTACCCTAGGCACAAAAGCTCGGAAAACTGTTTTGCATGTCATATATATGTGAAAGTTTAATTTCAGTGTATGGGAAGAGTTTCACATAAGTTAAGAATTAAAATTGCAGATAGCATTACCAGTTTTGTATCATTTATTATAACTTCTTATATGCCTTAGTTTACCCTTGGCATAAAAACTCGGAAAAGTGTTCTTTCTGTCATATATATGTCAAAAATGTTCAATATCAGTATAATGCAAGGGATTCAAATAAGTTTAGAATTAGGATTGCAGATAGTGTTAGCACTTCTATATCATTTAGTTTAACTTCTTATATGCGTTCTTTTACCTTAGGCACAAAAGCGCGGAAAGGTGTTTTACATGTCATATATATGTGAAAGTTGTTCAATTTCTTATATGTGTTAGTTTACCCTAGCCACAAAAGCTTGGAAAAGTGTTTTACATATCATATATATGTGACATTGTATGGCAAGAGTTTCACATAAGTTTAGAATTAGGATTGCAGATAGCGTTAAAACTTTTATATCATTTATTTTAACTTCTTATATGGGTTAGTTTACCCTAGGCACAAAAGCTCGGAAAACTGTTTTACATGTCATATATATGTGAAAGTTCAATTTCAGTGTATTGGAAGAGTTTCACATAAGTTAAGAATAAGGATTTCAGATAACATTACCAATTTTGTATCATTTAGTATAACTTCTTATATGCCTTAGTTTATCCTAGGCATAAAAACTCGGAAAAGTATTCTATATGTCATATATATGTCAAAGATGTTCAATTTCAGTATAATGCAAGAGATTCAAATAAGTTTAGAATTAGGATTTCAGATAGCGTTAGCACTTCTATATCATTTAGTTTAACTTCTTATATGCGTTCTTTTACCCTAGGCACAAATGCGCGGAAAAGTGTTTTACATGTCATATATATGTGAATGTTGTTCATTTTCCGTGTATGGCAAGAATTTCACAGAAGTTTACAATTAGGATTGCAGATAGCATTACCAGTTTTGTATCATTTAGTATAAATTCTTATATGCCTTAGTTTACCATATGCATAAAACCTCGGAAAAGTGTTCTACATGTCATTTATATGTGAAAGTTGTTCAATTTCAGTGTATGGGAAGAGTTTCACATAAATTTAGAATTAGGATGCAGATAGCACTAGCACTTTTATATCATTTAGTTTAACTACTTATATGCGTTAGTTTACCCTAGGCACAAAAGCTCGGAAAAGTGTTTTACATGTCATATATATGTGAAAGTTGTTCAATTTCAGTGTATGGCAAGAATTTTACATAAGTTTAGAATTAGGATTTAAGATAGCGTTAGCACTTCTATATCATTTAGTTTAACTACTTATATGCGTTATTTTACCCTAGGCACAAAACCTCGGAAAACTGTTTTACATGTCATATATATGTGAAAGTTGTTCAATTTCAGTGTATGGGAAGAGTTTCACATAAGTTTAGAATTAGGGTTGCAGATAGCGTTACCAGTTCTATATCATTTAATTTAACTTCTTAGATGCGGTAGTTTACCCTAGGCATAATAATTCGGAAAAGGCTTGTACATGTCATATGTATGTGATAGTTGTTCAATTTTAGTATATTGCAAGAGTTTCACATAAGTTTAGAATTAGGATTTCAGACAGCGTTAGCACTTCTATATCAATTAGTTTAACTACTTATTTGCGTTAGTTTACCCTAGGCGCAAAGGCTGTTAAAATTGTTTTACATGTCATATACATGTGAAAGTTGTTCAAATTTAGTGTATGGCAAGAGTTTCACATAAGTTGAGAATTAGGATTGCAGATAGCATTACCACTTCTATTTCATTTAGTTTAACTACTTATATGCGTTAGTTTACTGTAGTCACAAAAGCTCGGAAAAGTGTTTCACATGTCATATATATGTGAATGTTGTTCAATTTCAGTGTATGGCAAGAGTTTCACATAAGTTGAGAATTAGGATTGCACATTGCATTGCCAGTTCTATATCATGAATTTAACTTCCTATATGCGTTAGTTTACCCTAGGCCCAAAAGCTCGGAAAAGTGTTTTACATGTCATATATATGTGAAAGTTGTTCAATTTTAGTGTATTCCAATAGTTTCACATAAGTTTAGAATTAGGATTGCAGATAGCATTAACAGTTTTGTATCATTTAGTATAACTTCTTATATGCCTTAGTATACCCTAGGCATAAAAACTTGGAAAAGTGTTTTACATGTCATATATATGTGAAAGTGGTTCAGTTTCAGTGTATGGCAAGAGTTTCACATAAGTTGAGAATTAGGATTGCACATTGCATTACCAGTTCTATATCATTTAGTTTAACTTCCTATATGCGTTACTTTACCCTAGGCACAAAAGCTCGGAAAAGTGTTTTACATGTCATATATATGTGAAAGTTGTTCAATTTCAGTGTATTGCAAGAGTTTCATATAAGTTTAGAATTAGGATTTCAAATAGCGTTAGCACTTCTATATCATTTAGTTTAACTACTTATATTCGTTAGTTTACCCTAGGCAGAAAAGCTCGGAAAACTGTTTTACCTGTCATATATATGTGGAAATTGTTCAAATTTAGTGTATGGCAAGAGTTTCACAGAAGTTGAGAATTAGGATTGCAGATAGCATTACCAGTTTTGTATCATTTAGTATAACTTCTTATATGCCTTAGTTTACCCTAGGCATAAAAACTCGGAAAAGTGTTTTACAAGTCATATATATATGTGAAAGTTGTTCAATTTCAGTGTATAGCAAGAGTTTCACAGAAGTTGAGAATTAGGATTGCAGATAGCATTACCAGTTCTATATCATTTAGTTTAACTACTTACATGCGTTAGTTTACCCCAGCCATAAAAACTCGGAAAAGTGTTGTACATGTCATATATATGTGGAAGTTTTTCAAATTCAGTGTATGGGGAGAGGTTCACATAAGTTTAGAATTAGGATTGCAGATAGCAATAGCAATTTTATATCATTTATTTTAACTACTTATATGTGTTAGTTTACCCTAGGCACAAAAGCTCGGAAAACTGTTTTGCATGTCATATATATGTGAAAGTTTAATTTCAGTGTATGGGAAGAGTTTCACATAAGTTAAGAATTAAAATTGCAGATAGCATTACCAGTTTTGTATCATTTATTATAACTTCTTATATGCCTTAGTTTACCCTTGGCATAAAAACTCGGAAAAGTGTTCTTTCTGTCATATATATGTCAAAAATGTTCAATATCAGTATAATGCAAGGGATTCAAATAAGTTTAGAATTAGGATTGCAGATAGTGTTAGCACTTCTATATCATTTAGTTTAACTTCTTATATGCGTTCTTTTACCTTAGGCACAAAAGCGCGGAAAAGTGTTTTACATGTCATATATATGTGAAAGTTGTTCAATTTTAGTGTATTCCAATAGTTTCACATAAGTTTAGAATTAGGATTGCAGATAGCATTAACAGTTTTGTATCATTTAGTATAACTTCTTATATGCCTTAGTTTACCCTAGGCATAAAAACTCGGAAAAGTGTTTTACAAGTCATATATATATGTGAAAGTTGTTCAATTTCAGTGTATAGCAAGAGTTTCACAGAAGTTGAGAATTAGGATTGCACATTGCATTACCAGTTCTATATCATTTAGTTTAACTACTTACATGCGTTAGTTTACCCCAGCCATAAAAACTCGGAAAAGTGTTGTACATGTCATATATATGTGGAAGTTTTTCAAATTCAGTGTATGGGGAGAGGTTCACATAAGTTTAGAATTAGGATTGCAGATAGCAATAGCAATTTTATATCATTTATTTTAACTACTTATATGTGTTAGTTTACCCTAGGCACAAAAGCTCGGAAAACTGTTTTACCTGTCATATATATGTGAAAGTTTAATTTCAGTGTATGGGAAGAGTTTCACATAAGTTAAGAATTAAAATTGCAGATAGCATTACCAGTTTTGTATCATTTATTATAACTTCTTATATGCCTTAGTTTACCCTTGGCATAAAAACTCGGAAAAGTGTTCTTTCTGTCATATATATGTCAAAAATGTTCAATATCAGTATAATGCAAGGGATTCAAATAAGTTTAGAATTAGGATTGCAGATAGTGTTAGCACTTCTATATCATTTAGTTTAACTTCTTATATGCGTTCTTTTACCTTAGGCACAAAAGCGCGGAAAAGTGTTTTACATGTCATATATATGTGAAAGTTGTTCAATTTTAGTGTATTCCAATAGTTTCACATAAGTTTAGAATTAGGATTGCAGATAGCATTAACAGTTTTGTATCATTTAGTATAACTTCTTATATGCCTTAGTATACCCTAGGCATAAAAACTTGGAAAAGTGTTTTACATGTCATATATATGTGAAAGTGGTTCAGTTTCAGTGTATGGCAAGAGTTTCACATAAGTTGAGCATTAGGATTGCACATTGCATTACCAGTTCTATATCATTTAGTTTAACTTCCTATATGCGTTACTTTACCCTAGGCACAAAAGCTCGGAAAAGTGTTTTACATGTCATATATATGTGAAAGTTGTTCAATTTCAGTGTATTGCAAGAGTTTCATATAAGTTTAGAATTAGGATTTCAAATAGCGTTAGCACTTCTATATCATTTAGTTTAACTACTTATATTCGTTAGTTTACCCTAGGCAGAAAAGCTCGGAAAACTGTTTTACCTGTCATATATATGTGGAAATTGTTCAAATTTAGTGTATGGCAAGAGTTTCACAGAAGTTGAGAATTAGGATTGCAGATAGCATTACCAGTTTTGTATCATTTAGTATAACTTCTTATATGCCTTAGTTTACCCTAGGCATAAAAACTCGGAAAAGTGTTTTACAAGTCATATATATATGTGAAAGTTGTTCAATTTCAGTGTATAGCAAGAGTTTCACAGAAGTTGAGAATTAGGATTGCAGATAGCATTACCAGTTCTATATCATTTAGTTTAACTACTTACATGCGTTAGTTTACCCCAGCCATAAAAACTCGGAAAAGTGTTGTACATGTCATATATATGTGGAAGTTTTTCAAATTCAGTGTATGGGGAGAGGTTCACATAAGTTTAGAATTAGGATTGCAGATAGCAATAGCAATTTTATATCATTTATTTTAACTACTTATATGTGTTAGTTTACCCTAGGCACAAAAGCTCGGAAAACTGTTTTGCATGTCATATATATGTGAAAGTTTAATTTCAGTGTATGGGAAGAGTTTCACATAAGTTAAGAATTAAAATTGCAGATAGCATTACCAGTTTTGTATCATTTATTATAACTTCTTATATGCCTTAGTTTACCCTTGGCATAAAAACTCGGAAAAGTGTTCTTTCTGTCATATATATGTCAAAAATGTTCAATATCAGTATAATGCAAGGGATTCAAATAAGTTTAGAATTAGGATTGCAGATAGTGTTAGCACTTCTATATCATTTAGTTTAACTTCTTATATGCGTTCTTTTACCTTAGGCACAAAAGCGCGGAAAAGTGTTTTACATGTCATATATATGTGAAAGTTGTTCAATTTCTTATATGTGTTAGTTTACCCTAGCCACAAAAGCTTGGAAAAGTGTTTTACATATCATATATATGTGACATTGTATGGCAAGAGTTTCACATAAGTTTAGAATTAGGATTGCAGATAGCGTTAAAACTTTTATATCATTTATTTTAACTTCTTATATGGGTTAGTTTACCCTAGGCACAAAAGCTCGGAAAACTGTTTTACATGTCATATATATGTGAAAGTTCAATTTCAGTGTATTGGAAGAGTTTCACATAAGTTAAGAATAAGGATTTCAGATAACATTACCAATTTTGTATCATTTAGTATAACTTCTTATATGCCTTAGTTTATCCTAGGCATAAAAACTCGGAAAAGTATTCTATATGTCATATATATGTCAAAGATGTTCAATTTCAGTATAATGCAAGAGATTCAAATAAGTTTAGAATTAGGATTTCAGATAGCGTTAGCACTTCTATATCATTTAGTTTAACTTCTTATATGCGTTCTTTTACCCTAGGCACAAATGCGCGGAAAAGTGTTTTACATGTCATATATATGTGAATGTTGTTCATTTTCCGTGTATGGCAAGAATTTCACAGAAGTTTACAATTAGGATTGCAGATAGCATTACCAGTTTTGTATCATTTAGTATAAATTCTTATATGCCTTAGTTTACCATATGCATAAAACCTCGGAAAAGTGTTCTACATGTCATTTATATGTGAAAGTTGTTCAATTTCAGTGTATGGGAAGAGTTTCACATAAATTTAGAATTAGGATGCAGATAGCACTAGCACTTTTATATCATTTAGTTTAACTACTTATATGCGTTAGTTTACCCTAGGCACAAAAGCTCGGAAAAGTGTTTTACATGTCATATATATGTGAAAGTTGTTCAATTTCAGTGTATGGCAAGAATTTTACATAAGTTTAGAATTAGGATTTAAGATAGCGTTAGCACTTCTATATCATTTAGTTTAACTACTTATATGCGTTATTTTACCCTAGGCACAAAACCTCGGAAAACTGTTTTACATGTCATATATATGTGAAAGTTGTTCAATTTCAGTGTATGGGAAGAGTTTCACATAAGTTTAGAATTAGGGTTGCAGATAGCGTTACCAGTTCTATATCATTTAATTTAACTTCTTAGATGCGGTAGTTTACCCTAGGCATAATAATTCGGAAAAGGCTTGTACATGTCATATGTATGTGATAGTTGTTCAATTTTAGTATATTGCAAGAGTTTCACATAAGTTTAGAATTAGGATTTCAGACAGCGTTAGCACTTCTATATCAATTAGTTTAACTACTTATTTGCGTTAGTTTACCCTAGGCGCAAAGGCTGTTAAAATTGTTTTACATGTCATATACATGTGAAAGTTGTTCAAATTTAGTGTATGGCAAGAGTTTCACATAAGTTGAGAATTAGGATTGCAGATAGCATTACCACTTCTATTTCATTTAGTTTAACTACTTATATGCGTTAGTTTACTGTAGTCACAAAAGCTCGGAAAAGTGTTTCACATGTCATATATATGTGAATGTTGTTCAATTTCAGTGTATGGCAAGAGTTTCACATAAGTTGAGAATTAGGATTGCACATTGCATTGCCAGTTCTATATCATGAATTTAACTTCCTATATGCGTTAGTTTACCCTAGGCCCAAAAGCTCGGAAAAGTGTTTTACATGTCATATATATGTGAAAGTTGTTCAATTTTAGTGTATTCCAATAGTTTCACATAAGTTTAGAATTAGGATTGCAGATAGCATTAACAGTTTTGTATCATTTAGTATAACTTCTTATATGCCTTAGTATACCCTAGGCATAAAAACTTGGAAAAGTGTTTTACATGTCATATATATGTGAAAGTGGTTCAGTTTCAGTGTATGGCAAGAGTTTCACATAAGTTGAGAATTAGGATTGCACATTGCATTACCAGTTCTATATCATTTAGTTTAACTTCCTATATGCGTTACTTTACCCTAGGCACAAAAGCTCGGAAAAGTGTTTTACATGTCATATATATGTGAAAGTTGTTCAATTTCAGTGTATTGCAAGAGTTTCATATAAGTTTAGAATTAGGATTTCAAATAGCGTTAGCACTTCTATATCATTTAGTTTAACTACTTATATTCGTTAGTTTACCCTAGGCAGAAAAGCTCGGAAAACTGTTTTACCTGTCATATATATGTGGAAATTGTTCAAATTTAGTGTATGGCAAGAGTTTCACAGAAGTTGAGAATTAGGATTGCAGATAGCATTACCAGTTTTGTATCATTTAGTATAACTTCTTATATGCCTTAGTTTACCCTAGGCATAAAAACTCGGAAAAGTGTTTTACAAGTCATATATATATGTGAAAGTTGTTCAATTTCAGTGTATAGCAAGAGTTTCACAGAAGTTGAGAATTAGGATTGCAGATAGCATTACCAGTTCTATATCATTTAGTTTAACTACTTACATGCGTTAGTTTACCCCAGCCATAAAAACTCGGAAAAGTGTTGTACATGTCATATATATGTGGAAGTTTTTCAAATTCAGTGTATGGGGAGAGGTTCACATAAGTTTAGAATTAGGATTGCAGATAGCAATAGCAATTTTATATCATTTATTTTAACTACTTATATGTGTTAGTTTACCCTAGGCACAAAAGCTCGGAAAACTGTTTTGCATGTCATATATATGTGAAAGTTTAATTTCAGTGTATGGGAAGAGTTTCACATAAGTTAAGAATTAAAATTGCAGATAGCATTACCAGTTTTGTATCATTTATTATAACTTCTTATATGCCTTAGTTTACCCTTGGCATAAAAACTCGGAAAAGTGTTCTTTCTGTCATATATATGTCAAAAATGTTCAATATCAGTATAATGCAAGGGATTCAAATAAGTTTAGAATTAGGATTGCAGATAGTGTTAGCACTTCTATATCATTTAGTTTAACTTCTTATATGCGTTCTTTTACCTTAGGCACAAAAGCGCGGAAAAGTGTTTTACATGTCATATATATGTGAAAGTTGTTCAATTTTAGTGTATTCCAATAGTTTCACATAAGTTTAGAATTAGGATTGCAGATAGCATTAACAGTTTTGTATCATTTAGTATAACTTCTTATATGCCTTAGTATACCCTAGGCATAAAAACTTGGAAAAGTGTTTTACATGTCATATATATGTGAAAGTGGTTCAGTTTCAGTGTATGGCAAGAGTTTCACATAAGTTGAGAATTAGGATTGCACATTGCATTACCAGTTCTATATCATTTAGTTTAACTTCCTATATGCGTTACTTTACCCTAGGCACAAAAGCTCGGAAAAGTGTTTTACATGTCATATATATGTGAAAGTTGTTCAATTTCAGTGTATTGCAAGAGTTTCATATAAGTTTAGAATTAGGATTTCAAATAGCGTTAGCACTTCTATATCATTTAGTTTAACTACTTATATTCGTTAGTTTACCCTAGGCAGAAAAGCTCGGAAAACTGTTTTACCTGTCATATATATGTGGAAATTGTTCAAATTTAGTGTATGGCAAGAGTTTCACAGAAGTTGAGAATTAGGATTGCAGATAGCATTACCAGTTTTGTATCATTTAGTATAACTTCTTATATGCCTTAGTTTACCCTAGGCATAAAAACTCGGAAAAGTGTTTTACAAGTCATATATATATGTGAAAGTTGTTCAATTTCAGTGTATAGCAAGAGTTTCACAGAAGTTGAGAATTAGGATTGCAGATAGCATTACCAGTTCTATATCATTTAGTTTAACTACTTACATGCGTTAGTTTACCCCAGCCATAAAAACTCGGAAAAGTGTTGTACATGTCATATATATGTGGAAGTTTTTCAAATTCAGTGTATGGGGAGAGGTTCACATAAGTTTAGAATTAGGATTGCAGATAGCAATAGCAATTTTATATCATTTATTTTAACTACTTATATGTGTTAGTTTACCCTAGGCACAAAAGCTCGGAAAACTGTTTTACCTGTCATATATATGTGAAAGTTTAATTTCAGTGTATGGGAAGAGTTTCACATAAGTTAAGAATTAAAATTGCAGATAGCATTACCAGTTTTGTATCATTTATTATAACTTCTTATATGCCTTAGTTTACCCTTGGCATAAAAACTCGGAAAAGTGTTCTTTCTGTCATATATATGTCAAAAATGTTCAATATCAGTATAATGCAAGGGATTCAAATAAGTTTAGAATTAGGATTGCAGATAGTGTTAGCACTTCTATATCATTTAGTTTAACTTCTTATATGCGTTCTTTTACCTTAGGCACAAAAGCGCGGAAAAGTGTTTTACATGTCATATATATGTGAAAGTTGTTCAATTTTAGTGTATTCCAATAGTTTCACATAAGTTTAGAATTAGGATTGCAGATAGCATTAACAGTTTTGTATCATTTAGTATAACTTCTTATATGCCTTAGTATACCCTAGGCATAAAAACTTGGAAAAGTGTTTTACATGTCATATATATGTGAAAGTGGTTCAGTTTCAGTGTATGGCAAGAGTTTCACATAAGTTGAGCATTAGGATTGCACATTGCATTACCAGTTCTATATCATTTAGTTTAACTTCCTATATGCGTTACTTTACCCTAGGCACAAAAGCTCGGAAAAGTGTTTTACATGTCATATATATGTGAAAGTTGTTCAATTTCAGTGTATTGCAAGAGTTTCATATAAGTTTAGAATTAGGATTTCAAATAGCGTTAGCACTTCTATATCATTTAGTTTAACTACTTATATTCGTTAGTTTACCCTAGGCAGAAAAGCTCGGAAAACTGTTTTACCTGTCATATATATGTGGAAATTGTTCAAATTTAGTGTATGGCAAGAGTTTCACAGAAGTTGAGAATTAGGATTGCAGATAGCATTACCAGTTTTGTATCATTTAGTATAACTTCTTATATGCCTTAGTTTACCCTAGGCATAAAAACTCGGAAAAGTGTTTTACAAGTCATATATATATGTGAAAGTTGTTCAATTTCAGTGTATAGCAAGAGTTTCACAGAAGTTGAGAATTAGGATTGCACATTGCATTACCAGTTCTATATCATTTAGTTTAACTACTTACATGCGTTAGTTTACCCCAGCCATAAAAACTCGGAAAAGTGTTGTACATGTCATATATATGTGGAAGTTTTTCAAATTCAGTGTATGGGGAGAGGTTCACATAAGTTTAGAATTAGGATTGCAGATAGCAATAGCAATTTTATATCATTTATTTTAACTACTTATATGTGTTAGTTTACCCTAGGCACAAAAGCTCGGAAAACTGTTTTGCATGTCATATATATGTGAAAGTTTAATTTCAGTGTATGGGAAGAGTTTCACATAAGTTAAGAATTAAAATTGCAGATAGCATTACCAGTTTTGTATCATTTATTATAACTTCTTATATGCCTTAGATTACCCTTGGCATAAAAACTCGGAAAAGTGTTCTTTCTGTCATATATATGTCAAAAATGTTCAATATCAGTATAATGCAAGGGATTCAAATAAGTTTAGAATTAGGATTGCAGATAGTGTTAGCACTTCTATATCATTTAGTTTAACTTCTTATATGCGTTCTTTTACCTTAGGCACAAAAGCGCGGAAAAGTGTTTTACATGTCATATATATGTGAAAGTTGTTCAATTTTAGTGTATTCCAATAGTTTCACATAAGTTTAGAATTAGGATTGCAGATAGCATTAACAGTTTTGTATCATTTAGTATAACTTCTTATATGCCTTAGTATACCCTAGGCATAAAAACTTGGAAAAGTGTTTTACATGTCATATATATGTGAAAGTGGTTCAGTTTCAGTGTATGGCAAGAGTTTCACATAAGTTGAGAATTAGGATTGCACATTGCATTACCAGTTCTATATCATTTAGTTTAACTTCCTATATGCGTTACTTTACCCTAGGCACAAAAGCTCGGAAAAGTGTTTTACATGTCATATATATGTGAAAGTTGTTCAATTTCAGTGTATTGCAAGAGTTTCATATAAGTTTAGAATTAGGATTTCAAATAGCGTTAGCACTTCTATATCATTTAGTTTAACTACTTATATTCGTTAGTTTACCCTAGGCAGAAAAGCTCGGAAAACTGTTTTACCTGTCATATATATGTGGAAATTGTTCAAATTTAGTGTATGGCAAGAGTTTCACAGAAGTTGAGAATTAGGATTGCAGATAGCATTACCAGTTTTGTATCATTTAGTATAACTTCTTATATGCCTTAGTTTACCCTAGGCATAAAAACTCGGAAAAGTGTTTTACAAGTCATATATATATGTGAAAGTTGTTCAATTTCAGTGTATAGCAAGAGTTTCACAGAAGTTGAGAATTAGGATTGCAGATAGCATTACCAGTTCTATATCATTTAGTTTAACTACTTACATGCGTTAGTTTACCCCAGCCATAAAAACTCGGAAAAGTGTTGTACATGTCATATATATGTGGAAGTTTTTCAAATTCAGTGTATGGGGAGAGGTTCACATAAGTTTAGAATTAGGATTGCAGATAGCAATAGCAATTTTATATCATTTATTTTAACTACTTATATGTGTTAGTTTACCCTAGGCACAAAAGCTCGGAAAACTGTTTTGCATGTCATATATATGTGAAAGTTTAATTTCAGTGTATGGGAAGAGTTTCACATAAGTTAAGAATTAAAATTGCAGATAGCATTACCAGTTTTGTATCATTTATTATAACTTCTTATATGCCTTAGTTTACCCTTGGCATAAAAACTCGGAAAAGTGTTCTTTCTGTCATATATATGTCAAAAATGTTCAATATCAGTATAATGCAAGGGATTCAAATAAGTTTAGAATTAGGATTGCAGATAGTGTTAGCACTTCTATATCATTTAGTTTAACTTCTTATATGCGTTCTTTTACCTTAGGCACAAAAGCGCGGAAAAGTGTTTTACATGTCATATATATGTGAAAGTTGTTCAATTTTAGTGTATTCCAATAGTTTCACATAAGTTTAGAATTAGGATTGCAGATAGCATTAACAGTTTTGTATCATTTAGTATAACTTCTTATATGCCTTAGTATACCCTAGGCATAAAAACTTGGAAAAGTGTTTTACATGTCATATATATGTGAAAGTGGTTCAGTTTCAGTGTATGGCAAGAGTTTCACATAAGTTGAGAATTAGGATTGCACATTGCATTACCAGTTCTATATCATTTAGTTTAACTTCCTATATGCGTTACTTTACCCTAGGCACAAAAGCTCGGAAAAGTGTTTTACATGTCATATATATGTGAAAGTTGTTCAATTTCAGTGTATTGCAAGAGTTTCATATAAGTTTAGAATTAGGATTTCAAATAGCGTTAGCACTTCTATATCATTTAGTTTAACTACTTATATTCGTTAGTTTACCCTAGGCAGAAAAGCTCGGAAAACTGTTTTACCTGTCATATATATGTGGAAATTGTTCAAATTTAGTGTATGGCAAGAGTTTCACAGAAGTTGAGAATTAGGATTGCAGATAGCATTACCAGTTTTGTATCATTTAGTATAACTTCTTATATGCCTTAGTTTACCCTAGGCATAAAAACTCGGAAAAGTGTTTTACAAGTCATATATATGTGAAAGTTGTTCAATTTCAGTGTATAGCAAGAGTTTCACAGAAGTTGAGAATTAGGATTGCAGATAGCATTACCAGTTCTATATCATTTAGTCTAACTACTTACATGCGTTAGTTTACCCCAGCCATAAAAACTCGGAAAAGTGTTGTACATGTCATATATATGTGGAAGTTTTTCAAATTCAGTGTATGGGGAGAGGTTCACATAAGTTTAGAATTAGGATTGCAGATAGCAATAGCAATTTTATATCATTTATTTTAACTACTTATATGTGTTAGTTTACCCTAGGCACAAAAGCTCGGAAAACTGTTTTGCATGTCATATATATGTGAAAGTTTAATTTCAGTGTATGGGAAGAGTTTCACATAAGTTAAGAATTAAAATTGCAGATAGCATTACCAGTTTTGTATCATTTATTATAACTTCTTATATGCCTTAGTTTACCCTTGGCATAAAAACTCGGAAAAGTGTTCTTTCTGTCATATATATGTCAAAAATGTTCAATATCAGTATAATGCAAGGGATTCAAATAAGTTTAGAATTAGGATTGCAGATAGTGTTAGCACTTCTATATCATTTAGTTTAACTTCTTATATGCGTTCTTTTACCTTAGGCACAAAAGCGCGGAAAAGTGTTTTACATGTCATATATATGTGAAAGTTGTTCAATTTTAGTGTATTCCAATAGTTTCACATAAGTTTAGAATTAGGATTGCAGATAGCATTAACAGTTTTGTATCATTTAGTATAACTTCTTATATGCCTTAGTATACCCTAGGCATAAAAACTTGGAAAAGTGTTTTACATGTCATATATATGTGAAAGTGGTTCAGTTTCAGTGTATGGCAAGAGTTTCACATAAGTTGAGAATTAGGATTGCACATTGCATTACCAGTTCTATATCATTTAGTTTAACTTCCTATATGCGTTACTTTACCCTAGGCACAAAAGCTCGGAAAAGTGTTTTACATGTCATATATATGTGAAAGTTGTTCAATTTCAGTGTATTGCAAGAGTTTCATATAAGTTTAGAATTAGGATTTCAAATAGCGTTAGCACTTCTATATCATTTAGTTTAACTACTTATATTCGTTAGTTTACCCTAGGCAGAAAAGCTCGGAAAACTGTTTTACCTGTCATATATATGTGGAAATTGTTCAAATTTAGTGTATGGCAAGAGTTTCACAGAAGTTGAGAATTAGGATTGCAGATAGCATTACCAGTTTTGTATCATTTAGTATAACTTCTTATATGCCTTAGTTTACCCTAGGCATAAAAACTCGGAAAAGTGTTTTACAAGTCATATATATATGTGAAAGTTGTTCAATTTCAGTGTATAGCAAGAGTTTCACAGAAGTTGAGAATTAGGATTGCAGATAGCATTACCAGTTCTATATCATTTAGTTTAACTACTTACATGCGTTAGTTTACCCCAGCCATAAAAACTCGGAAAAGTGTTGTACATGTCATATATATGTGGAAGTTTTTCAAATTCAGTGTATGGGGAGAGGTTCACATAAGTTTAGAATTAGGATTGCAGATAGCAATAGCAATTTTATATCATTTATTTTAACTACTTATATGTGTTAGTTTACCCTAGGCACAAAAGCTCGGAAAACTGTTTTGCATGTCATATATATGTGAAAGTTTAATTTCAGTGTATGGGAAGAGTTTCACATAAGTTAAGAATTAAAATTGCAGATAGCATTACCAGTTTTGTATCATTTATTATAACTTCTTATATGCCTTAGTTTACCCTTGGCATAAAAACTCGGAAAAGTGTTCTTTCTGTCATATATATGTCAAAAATGTTCAATATCAGTATAATGCAAGGGATTCAAATAAGTTTAGAATTAGGATTGCAGATAGTGTTAGCACTTCTATATCATTTAGTTTAACTTCTTATATGCGTTCTTTTACCTTAGGCACAAAAGCGCGGAAAAGTGTTTTACATGTCATATATATGTGAAAGTTGTTCAATTTTAGTGTATTCCAATAGTTTCACATAAGTTTAGAATTAGGATTGCAGATAGCATTAACAGTTTTGTATCATTTAGTATAACTTCTTATATGCCTTAGTATACCCTAGGCATAAAAACTTGGAAAAGTGTTTTACATGTCATATATATGTGAAAGTGGTTCAGTTTCAGTGTATGGCAAGAGTTTCACATAAGTTGAGAATTAGGATTGCACATTGCATTACCAGTTCTATATCATTTAGTTTAACTTCCTATATGCGTTACTTTACCCTAGGCACAAAAGCTCGGAAAAGTGTTTTACATGTCATATATATGTGAAAGTTGTTCAATTTCAGTGTATTGCAAGAGTTTCATATAAGTTTAGAATTAGGATTTCAAATAGCGTTAGCACTTCTATATCATTTAGTTTAACTACTTATATTCGTTAGTTTACCCTAGGCAGAAAAGCTCGGAAAACTGTTTTACCTGTCATATATATGTGGAAATTGTTCAAATTTAGTGTATGGCAAGAGTTTCACAGAAGTTGAGAATTAGGATTGCAGATAGCATTACCAGTTTTGTATCATTTAGTATAACTTCTTATATGCCTTAGTTTACCCTAGGCATAAAAACTCGGAAAAGTGTTTTACAAGTCATATATATATGTGAAAGTTGTTCAATTTCAGTGTATAGCAAGAGTTTCACAGAAGTTGAGAATTAGGATTGCAGATAGCATTACCAGTTCTATATCATTTAGTCTAACTACTTACATGCGTTAGTTTACCCCAGCCATAAAAACTCGGAAAAGTGTTGTACATGTCATATATATGTGGAAGTTTTTCAAATTCAGTGTATGGGGAGAGGTTCACATAAGTTTAGAATTAGGATTGCAGATAGCAATAGCAATTTTATATCATTTATTTTAACTACTTATATGTGTTAGTTTACCCTAGGCACAAAAGCTCGGAAAACTGTTTTGCATGTCATATATATGTGAAAGTTTAATTTCAGTGTATGGGAAGAGTTTCACATAAGTTAAGAATTAAAATTGCAGATAGCATTACCAGTTTTGTATCATTTATTATAACTTCTTATATGCCTTAGTTTACCCTTGGCATAAAAACTCGGAAAAGTGTTCTTTCTGTCATATATATGTCAAAAATGTTCAATATCAGTATAATGCAAGGGATTCAAATAAGTTTAGAATTAGGATTGCAGATAGTGTTAGCACTTCTATATCATTTAGTTTAACTTCTTATATGCGTTCTTTTACCTTAGGCACAAAAGCGCGGAAAAGTGTTTTACATGTCATATATATGTGAAAGTTGTTCAATTTCTTATATGTGTTAGTTTACCCTAGCCACAAAAGCTTGGAAAAGTGTTTTACATATCATATATATGTGACATTGTATGGCAAGAGTTTCACATAAGTTTAGAATTAGGATTGCAGATAGCGTTAAAACTTTTATATCATTTATTTTAACTTCTTATATGGGTTAGTTTACCCTAGGCACAAAAGCTCGGAAAACTGTTTTACATGTCATATATATGTGAAAGTTCAATTTCAGTGTATTGGAAGAGTTTCACATAAGTTAAGAATAAGGATTTCAGATAACATTACCAATTTTGTATCATTTAGTATAACTTCTTATATGCCTTAGTTTATCCTAGGCATAAAAACTCGGAAAAGTATTCTATATGTCATATATATGTCAAAGATGTTCAATTTCAGTATAATGCAAGAGATTCAAATAAGTTTAGAATTAGGATTTCAGATAGCGTTAGCACTTCTATATCATTTAGTTTAACTTCTTATATGCGTTCTTTTACCCTAGGCACAAATGCGCGGAAAAGTGTTTTACATGTCATATATATGTGAATGTTGTTCATTTTCCGTGTATGGCAAGAATTTCACAGAAGTTTACAATTAGGATTGCAGATAGCATTACCAGTTTTGTATCATTTAGTATAAATTCTTATATGCCTTAGTTTACCATATGCATAAAACCTCGGAAAAGTGTTCTACATGTCATTTATATGTGAAAGTTGTTCAATTTCAGTGTATGGGAAGAGTTTCACATAAATTTAGAATTAGGATGCAGATAGCACTAGCACTTTTATATCATTTAGTTTAACTACTTATATGCGTTAGTTTACCCTAGGCACAAAAGCTCGGAAAAGTGTTTTACATGTCATATATATGTGAAAGTTGTTCAATTTCAGTGTATGGCAAGAATTTTACATAAGTTTAGAATTAGGATTTAAGATAGCGTTAGCACTTCTATATCATTTAGTTTAACTACTTATATGCGTTATTTTACCCTAGGCACAAAACCTCGGAAAACTGTTTTACATGTCATATATATGTGAAAGTTGTTCAATTTCAGTGTATGGGAAGAGTTTCACATAAGTTTAGAATTAGGGTTGCAGATAGCGTTAGCACTTCTATATCATTTAATTTAACTTCTTATTTGCGTTAGTTTACCCTAGGCGCAAAGGCTGTTAAAATTGTTTTACATGTCATATACATGTGAAAGTTGTTCAAATTTAGTGTATGGCAAGAGTTTCACATAAGTTGAGAATTAGGATTGCAGATAGCATTACCACTTCTATTTCATTTAGTTTAACTACTTATATGCGTTAGTTTACTGTAGTCACAAAAGCTCGGAAAAGTGTTTCACATGTCATATATATGTGAATGTTGTTCAATTTCAGTGTATGGCAAGAGTTTCACATAAGTTGAGAATTAGGATTGCACATTGCATTGCCAGTTCTATATCATGAATTTAACTTCCTATATGCGTTAGTTTACCCTAGGCCCAAAAGCTCGGAAAAGTGTTTTACATGTCATATATATGTGAAAGTTGTTCAATTTTAGTGTATTCCAATAGTTTCACATAAGTTTAGAATTAGGATTGCAGATAGCATTAACAGTTTTGTATCATTTAGTATAACTTCTTATATGCCTTAGTATACCCTAGGCATAAAAACTTGGAAAAGTGTTTTACATGTCATATATATGTGAAAGTGGTTCAGTTTCAGTGTATGGCAAGAGTTTCACATAAGTTGAGAATTAGGATTGCACATTGCATTACCAGTTCTATATCATTTAGTTTAACTTCCTATATGCGTTACTTTACCCTAGGCACAAAAGCTCGGAAAAGTGTTTTACATGTCATATATATGTGAAAGTTGTTCAATTTCAGTGTATTGCAAGAGTTTCATATAAGTTTAGAATTAGGATTTCAAATAGCGTTAGCACTTCTATATCATTTAGTTTAACTACTTATATTCGTTAGTTTACCCTAGGCAGAAAAGCTCGGAAAACTGTTTTACCTGTCATATATATGTGGAAATTGTTCAAATTTAGTGTATGGCAAGAGTTTCACAGAAGTTGAGAATTAGGATTGCAGATAGCATTACCAGTTTTGTATCATTTAGTATAACTTCTTATATGCCTTAGTTTACCCTAGGCATAAAAACTCGGAAAAGTGTTTTACAAGTCATATATATATGTGAAAGTTGTTCAATTTCAGTGTATAGCAAGAGTTTCACAGAAGTTGAGAATTAGGATTGCAGATAGCATTACCAGTTCTATATCATTTAGTCTAACTACTTACATGCGTTAGTTTACCCCAGCCATAAAAACTCGGAAAAGTGTTGTACATGTCATATATATGTGGAAGTTTTTCAAATTCAGTGTATGGGGAGAGGTTCACATAAGTTTAGAATTAGGATTGCAGATAGCAATAGCAATTTTATATCATTTATTTTAACTACTTATATGTGTTAGTTTACCCTAGGCACAAAAGCTCGGAAAACTGTTTTGCATGTCATATATATGTGAAAGTTTAATTTCAGTGTATGGGAAGAGTTTCACATAAGTTAAGAATTAAAATTGCAGATAGCATTACCAGTTTTGTATCATTTATTATAACTTCTTATATGCCTTAGTTTACCCTTGGCATAAAAACTCGGAAAAGTGTTCTTTCTGTCATATATATGTCAAAAATGTTCAATATCAGTATAATGCAAGGGATTCAAATAAGTTTAGAATTAGGATTGCAGATAGTGTTAGCACTTCTATATCATTTAGTTTAACTTCTTATATGCGTTCTTTTACCTTAGGCACAAAAGCGCGGAAAAGTGTTTTACATGTCATATATATGTGAAAGTTGTTCAATTTCTTATATGTGTTAGTTTACCCTAGCCACAAAAGCTTGGAAAAGTGTTTTACATATCATATATATGTGACATTGTATGGCAAGAGTTTCACATAAGTTTAGAATTAGGATTGCAGATAGCGTTAAAACTTTTATATCATTTATTTTAACTTCTTATATGGGTTAGTTTACCCTAGGCACAAAAGCTCGGAAAACTGTTTTACATGTCATATATATGTGAAAGTTCAATTTCAGTGTATTGGAAGAGTTTCACATAAGTTAAGAATAAGGATTTCAGATAACATTACCAATTTTGTATCATTTAGTATAACTTCTTATATGCCTTAGTTTATCCTAGGCATAAAAACTCGGAAAAGTATTCTATATGTCATATATATGTCAAAGATGTTCAATTTCAGTATAATGCAAGAGATTCAAATAAGTTTAGAATTAGGATTTCAGATAGCGTTAGCACTTCTATATCATTTAGTTTAACTTCTTATATGCGTTCTTTTACCCTAGGCACAAATGCGCGGAAAAGTGTTTTACATGTCATATATATGTGAATGTTGTTCATTTTCCGTGTATGGCAAGAATTTCACAGAAGTTTACAATTAGGATTGCAGATAGCATTACCAGTTTTGTATCATTTAGTATAAATTCTTATATGCCTTAGTTTACCATATGCATAAAACCTCGGAAAAGTGTTCTACATGTCATTTATATGTGAAAGTTGTTCAATTTCAGTGTATGGGAAGAGTTTCACATAAATTTAGAATTAGGATGCAGATAGCACTAGCACTTTTATATCATTTAGTTTAACTACTTATATGCGTTAGTTTACCCTAGGCACAAAAGCTCGGAAAAGTGTTTTACATGTCATATATATGTGAAAGTTGTTCAATTTCAGTGTATGGCAAGAATTTTACATAAGTTTAGAATTAGGATTTAAGATAGCGTTAGCACTTCTATATCATTTAGTTTAACTACTTATATGCGTTATTTTACCCTAGGCACAAAACCTTGGAAAACTGTTTTACATGTCATATATATGTGAAAGTTGTTCAATTTCAGTGTATGGGAAGAGTTTCACATAAGTTTAGAATTAGGGTTGCAGATAGCGTTAGCACTTCTATATCATTTAATTTAACTTCTTATTTGCGTTAGTTTACCCTAGGCGCAAAGGCTGTTAAAATTGTTTTACATGTCATATACATGTGAAAGTTGTTCAAATTTAGTGTATGGCAAGAGTTTCACATAAGTTGAGAATTAGGATTGCAGATAGCATTACCACTTCTATTTCATTTAGTTTAACTACTTATATGCGTTAGTTTACTGTAGTCACAAAAGCTCGGAAAAGTGTTTCACATGTCATATATATGTGAATGTTGTTCAATTTCAGTGTATGGCAAGAGTTTCACATAAGTTGAGAATTAGGATTGCACATTGCATTGCCAGTTCTATATCATGAATTTAACTTCCTATATGCGTTAGTTTACCCTAGGCCCAAAAGCTCGGAAAAGTGTTTTACATGTCATATATATGTGAAAGTTGTTCAATTTTAGTGTATTCCAATAGTTTCACATAAGTTTAGAATTAGGATTGCAGATAGCATTAACAGTTTTGTATCATTTAGTATAACTTCTTATATGCCTTAGTATACCCTAGGCATAAAAACTTGGAAAAGTGTTTTACATGTCATATATATGTGAAAGTGGTTCAGTTTCAGTGTATGGCAAGAGTTTCACATAAGTTGAGAATTAGGATTGCAGATAGCATTACCAGTTCTATATCATTTAGTTTAACTTCCTATATGCGTTACTTTACCCTAGGCACAAAAACTCGGAAAAGTGTTTTACAAGTCATATATATGTGAAAGTTGTTCAATTTCAGTGTATAGCAAGAGTTTCACAGAAGTTGAGAATTAGGATTGCAGATAGCATTACCAGTTCTATATCATTTAGTTTAACTACTTACATGCGTTAGTTTACCCCAGCCATAAAAACTCGGAAAAGTGTTGTACATGTCATATATATGTGGAAGTTTTTCAAATTCAGTGTATGGGGAGAGGTTCACATAAGTTTAGAATTAGGATTGCAGATAGCAATAGCAATTTTATATCATTTATTTTAACTACTTATATGTGTTAGTTTACCCTAGGCACAAAAGCTCGGAAAACTGTTTTGCATGTCATATATATGTGAAAGTTTAATTTCAGTGTATGGGAAGAGTTTCACATAAGTTAAGAATTAAAATTGCAGATAGCATTACCAGTTTTGTATCATTTATTATAACTTCTTATATGCCTTAGTTTACCCTTGGCATAAAAACTCGGAAAAGTGTTCTTTCTGTCATATATATGTCAAAAATGTTCAATATCAGTATAATGCAAGGGATTCAAATAAGTTTAGAATTAGGATTGCAGATAGTGTTAGCACTTCTATATCATTTAGTTTAACTTCTTATATGCGTTCTTTTACCTTAGGCACAAAAGCGCGGAAAAGTGTTTTACATGTCATATATATGTGAAAGTTGTTCAATTTTAGTGTATTCCAATAGTTTCACATAAGTTTAGAATTAGGATTGCAGATAGCATTAACAGTTTTGTATCATTTAGTATAACTTCTTATATGCCTTAGTATACCCTAGGCATAAAAACTTGGAAAAGTGTTTTACATGTCATATATATGTGAAAGTGGTTCAGTTTCAGTGTATGGCAAGAGTTTCACATAAGTTGAGAATTAGGATTGCACATTGCATTACCAGTTCTATATCATTTAGTTTAACTTCCTATATGCGTTACTTTACCCTAGGCACAAAAGCTCGGAAAAGTGTTTTACATGTCATATATATGTGAAAGTTGTTCAATTTCAGTGTATTGCAAGAGTTTCATATAAGTTTAGAATTAGGATTTCAAATAGCGTTAGCACTTCTATATCATTTAGTTTAACTACTTATATTCGTTAGTTTACCCTAGGCAGAAAAGCTCGGAAAACTGTTTTACCTGTCATATATATGTGGAAATTGTTCAAATTTAGTGTATGGCAAGAGTTTCACAGAAGTTGAGAATTAGGATTGCAGATAGCATTACCAGTTTTGTATCATTTAGTATAACTTCTTATATGCCTTAGTTTACCCTAGGCATAAAAACTCGGAAAAGTGTTTTACAAGTCATATATATATGTGAAAGTTGTTCAATTTCAGTGTATAGCAAGAGTTTCACAGAAGTTGAGAATTAGGATTGCAGATAGCATTACCAGTTCTATATCATTTAGTCTAACTACTTACATGCGTTAGTTTACCCCAGCCATAAAAACTCGGAAAAGTGTTGTACATGTCATATATATGTGGAAGTTTTTCAAATTCAGTGTATGGGGAGAGGTTCACATAAGTTTAGAATTAGGATTGCAGATAGCAATAGCAATTTTATATCATTTATTTTAACTACTTATATGTGTTAGTTTACCCTAGGCACAAAAGCTCGGAAAACTGTTTTGCATGTCATATATATGTGAAAGTTTAATTTCAGTGTATGGGAAGAGTTTCACATAAGTTAAGAATTAAAATTGCAGATAGCATTACCAGTTTTGTATCATTTATTATAACTTCTTATATGCCTTAGTTTACCCTTGGCATAAAAACTCGGAAAAGTGTTCTTTCTGTCATATATATGTCAAAAATGTTCAATATCAGTATAATGCAAGGGATTCAAATAAGTTTAGAATTAGGATTGCAGATAGTGTTAGCACTTCTATATCATTTAGTTTAACTTCTTATATGCGTTCTTTTACCTTAGGCACAAAAGCGCGGAAAAGTGTTTTACATGTCATATATATGTGAAAGTTGTTCAATTTCTTATATGTGTTAGTTTACCCTAGCCACAAAAGCTTGGAAAAGTGTTTTACATATCATATATATGTGACATTGTATGGCAAGAGTTTCACATAAGTTTAGAATTAGGATTGCAGATAGCGTTAAAACTTTTATATCATTTATTTTAACTTCTTATATGGGTTAGTTTACCCTAGGCACAAAAGCTCGGAAAACTGTTTTACATGTCATATATATGTGAAAGTTCAATTTCAGTGTATTGGAAGAGTTTCACATAAGTTAAGAATAAGGATTTCAGATAACATTACCAATTTTGTATCATTTAGTATAACTTCTTATATGCCTTAGTTTATCCTAGGCATAAAAACTCGGAAAAGTATTCTATATGTCATATATATGTCAAAGATGTTCAATTTCAGTATAATGCAAGAGATTCAAATAAGTTTAGAATTAGGATTTCAGATAGCGTTAGCACTTCTATATCATTTAGTTTAACTTCTTATATGCGTTCTTTTACCCTAGGCACAAATGCGCGGAAAAGTGTTTTACATGTCATATATATGTGAATGTTGTTCATTTTCCGTGTATGGCAAGAATTTCACAGAAGTTTACAATTAGGATTGCAGATAGCATTACCAGTTTTGTATCATTTAGTATAAATTCTTATATGCCTTAGTTTACCATATGCATAAAACCTCGGAAAAGTGTTCTACATGTCATTTATATGTGAAAGTTGTTCAATTTCAGTGTATGGGAAGAGTTTCACATAAATTTAGAATTAGGATGCAGATAGCACTAGCACTTTTATATCATTTAGTTTAACTACTTATATGCGTTAGTTTACCCTAGGCACAAAAGCTCGGAAAAGTGTTTTACATGTCATATATATGTGAAAGTTGTTCAATTTCAGTGTATGGCAAGAATTTTACATAAGTTTAGAATTAGGATTTAAGATAGCGTTAGCACTTCTATATCATTTAGTTTAACTACTTATATGCGTTATTTTACCCTAGGCACAAAACCTTGGAAAACTGTTTTACATGTCATATATATGTGAAAGTTGTTCAATTTCAGTGTATGGGAAGAGTTTCACATAAGTTTAGAATTAGGGTTGCAGATAGCGTTAGCACTTCTATATCATTTAATTTAACTTCTTATTTGCGTTAGTTTACCCTAGGCGCAAAGGCTGTTAAAATTGTTTTACATGTCATATACATGTGAAAGTTGTTCAAATTTAGTGTATGGCAAGAGTTTCACATAAGTTGAGAATTAGGATTGCAGATAGCATTACCACTTCTATTTCATTTAGTTTAACTACTTATATGCGTTAGTTTACTGTAGTCACAAAAGCTCGGAAAAGTGTTTCACATGTCATATATATGTGAATGTTGTTCAATTTCAGTGTATGGCAAGAGTTTCACATAAGTTGAGAATTAGGATTGCACATTGCATTGCCAGTTCTATATCATGAATTTAACTTCCTATATGCGTTAGTTTACCCTAGGCCCAAAAGCTCGGAAAAGTGTTTTACATGTCATATATATGTGAAAGTTGTTCAATTTTAGTGTATTCCAATAGTTTCACATAAGTTTAGAATTAGGATTGCAGATAGCATTAACAGTTTTGTATCATTTAGTATAACTTCTTATATGCCTTAGTATACCCTAGGCATAAAAACTTGGAAAAGTGTTTTACATGTCATATATATGTGAAAGTGGTTCAGTTTCAGTGTATGGCAAGAGTTTCACATAAGTTGAGAATTAGGATTGCAGATAGCATTACCAGTTCTATATCATTTAGTTTAACTTCCTATATGCGTTACTTTACCCTAGGCACAAAAACTCGGAAAAGTGTTTTACAAGTCATATATATGTGAAAGTTGTTCAATTTCAGTGTATAGCAAGAGTTTCACAGAAGTTGAGAATTAGGATTGCAGATAGCATTACCAGTTCTATATCATTTAGTTTAACTACTTACATGCGTTAGTTTACCCCAGCCATAAAAACTCGGAAAAGTGTTGTACATGTCATATATATGTGGAAGTTTTTCAAATTCAGTGTATGGGGAGAGGTTCACATAAGTTTAGAATTAGGATTGCAGATAGCAATAGCAATTTTATATCATTTATTTTAACTACTTATATGTGTTAGTTTACCCTAGGCACAAAAGCTCGGAAAACTGTTTTGCATGTCATATATATGTGAAAGTTTAATTTCAGTGTATGGGAAGAGTTTCACATAAGTTAAGAATTAAAATTGCAGATAGCATTACCAGTTTTGTATCATTTATTATAACTTCTTATATGCCTTAGTTTACCCTTGGCATAAAAACTCGGAAAAGTGTTCTTTCTGTCATATATATGTCAAAAATGTTCAATATCAGTATAATGCAAGGGATTCAAATAAGTTTAGAATTAGGATTGCAGATAGTGTTAGCACTTCTATATCATTTAGTTTAACTTCTTATATGCGTTCTTTTACCTTAGGCACAAAAGCGCGGAAAAGTGTTTTACATGTCATATATATGTGAAAGTTGTTCAATTTTAGTGTATTCCAATAGTTTCACATAAGTTTAGAATTAGGATTGCAGATAGCATTAACAGTTTTGTATCATTTAGTATAACTTCTTATATGCCTTAGTATACCCTAGGCATAAAAACTTGGAAAAGTGTTTTACATGTCATATATATGTGAAAGTGGTTCAGTTTCAGTGTATGGCAAGAGTTTCACATAAGTTGAGAATTAGGATTGCACATTGCATTACCAGTTCTATATCATTTAGTTTAACTTCCTATATGCGTTACTTTACCCTAGGCACAAAAGCTCGGAAAAGTGTTTTACATGTCATATATATGTGAAAGTTGTTCAATTTCAGTGTATTGCAAGAGTTTCATATAAGTTTAGAATTAGGATTTCAAATAGCGTTAGCACTTCTATATCATTTAGTTTAACTACTTATATTCGTTAGTTTACCCTAGGCAGAAAAGCTCGGAAAACTGTTTTACCTGTCATATATATGTGGAAATTGTTCAAATTTAGTGTATGGCAAGAGTTTCACAGAAGTTGAGAATTAGGATTGCAGATAGCATTACCAGTTTTGTATCATTTAGTATAACTTCTTATATGCCTTAGTTTACCCTAGGCATAAAAACTCGGAAAAGTGTTTTACAAGTCATATATATATGTGAAAGTTGTTCAATTTCAGTGTATAGCAAGAGTTTCACAGAAGTTGAGAATTAGGATTGCAGATAGCATTACCAGTTCTATATCATTTAGTTTAACTACTTACATGCGTTAGTTTACCCCAGCCATAAAAACTCGGAAAAGTGTTGTACATGTCATATATATGTGGAAGTTTTTCAAATTCAGTGTATGGGGAGAGGTTCACATAAGTTTAGAATTAGGATTGCAGATAGCAATAGCAATTTTATATCATTTATTTTAACTACTTATATGTGTTAGTTTACCCTAGGCACAAAAGCTCGGAAAACTGTTTTGCATGTCATATATATGTGAAAGTTTAATTTCAGTGTATGGGAAGAGTTTCACATAAGTTAAGAATTAAAATTGCAGATAGCATTACCAGTTTTGTATCATTTATTATAACTTCTTATATGCCTTAGTTTACCCTTGGCATAAAAACTCGGAAAAGTGTTCTTTCTGTCATATATATGTCAAAAATGTTCAATATCAGTATAATGCAAGGGATTCAAATAAGTTTAGAATTAGGATTGCAGATAGTGTTAGCACTTCTATATCATTTAGTTTAACTTCTTATATGCGTTCTTTTACCTTAGGCACAAAAGCGCGGAAAAGTGTTTTACATGTCATATATATGTGAAAGTTGTTCAATTTTAGTGTATTCCAATAGTTTCACATAAGTTTAGAATTAGGATTGCAGATAGCATTAACAGTTTTGTATCATTTAGTATAACTTCTTATATGCCTTAGTATACCCTAGGCATAAAAACTTGGAAAAGTGTTTTACATGTCATATATATGTGAAAGTGGTTCAGTTTCAGTGTATGGCAAGAGTTTCACATAAGTTGAGAATTAGGATTGCACATTGCATTACCAGTTCTATATCATTTAGTTTAACTTCCTATATGCGTTACTTTACCCTAGGCACAAAAGCTCGGAAAAGTGTTTTACATGTCATATATATGTGAAAGTTGTTCAATTTCAGTGTATTGCAAGAGTTTCATATAAGTTTAGAATTAGGATTTCAAATAGCGTTAGCACTTCTATATCATTTAGTTTAACTACTTATATTCGTTAGTTTACCCTAGGCAGAAAAGCTCGGAAAACTGTTTTACCTGTCATATATATGTGGAAATTGTTCAAATTTAGTGTATGGCAAGAGTTTCACAGAAGTTGAGAATTAGGATTGCAGATAGCATTACCAGTTTTGTATCATTTAGTATAACTTCTTATATGCCTTAGTTTACCCTAGGCATAAAAACTCGGAAAAGTGTTTTACAAGTCATATATATATGTGAAAGTTGTTCAATTTCAGTGTATAGCAAGAGTTTCACAGAAGTTGAGAATTAGGATTGCAGATAGCATTACCAGTTCTATATCATTTAGTTTAACTACTTACATGCGTTAGTTTACCCCAGCCATAAAAACTCGGAAAAGTGTTGTACATGTCATATATATGTGGAAGTTTTTCAAATTCAGTGTATGGGGAGAGGTTCACATAAGTTTAGAATTAGGATTGCAGATAGCAATAGCAATTTTATATCATTTATTTTAACTACTTATATGTGTTAGTTTACCCTAGGCACAAAAGCTCGGAAAACTGTTTTGCATGTCATATATATGTGAAAGTTTAATTTCAGTGTATGGGAAGAGTTTCACATAAGTTAAGAATTAAAATTGCAGATAGCATTACCAGTTTTGTATCATTTATTATAACTTCTTATATGCCTTAGTTTACCCTTGGCATAAAAACTCGGAAAAGTGTTCTTTCTGTCATATATATGTCAAAAATGTTCAATATCAGTATAATGCAAGGGATTCAAATAAGTTTAGAATTAGGATTGCAGATAGTGTTAGCACTTCTATATCATTTAGTTTAACTTCTTATATGCGTTCTTTTACCTTAGGCACAAAAGCGCGGAAAAGTGTTTTACATGTCATATATATGTGAAAGTTGTTCAATTTTAGTGTATTCCAATAGTTTCACATAAGTTTAGAATTAGGATTGCAGATAGCATTAACAGTTTTGTATCATTTAGTATAACTTCTTATATGCCTTAGTATACCCTAGGCATAAAAACTTGGAAAAGTGTTTTACATGTCATATATATGTGAAAGTGGTTCAGTTTCAGTGTATGGCAAGAGTTTCACATAAGTTGAGAATTAGGATTGCACATTGCATTACCAGTTCTATATCATTTAGTTTAACTTCCTATATGCGTTACTTTACCCTAGGCACAAAAGCTCGGAAAAGTGTTTTACATGTCATATATATGTGAAAGTTGTTCAATTTCAGTGTATTGCAAGAGTTTCATATAAGTTTAGAATTAGGATTTCAAATAGCGTTAGCACTTCTATATCATTTAGTTTAACTACTTATATTCGTTAGTTTACCCTAGGCAGAAAAGCTCGGAAAACTGTTTTACCTGTCATATATATGTGGAAATTGTTCAAATTTAGTGTATGGCAAGAGTTTCACAGAAGTTGAGAATTAGGATTGCAGATAGCATTACCAGTTTTGTATCATTTAGTATAACTTCTTATATGCCTTAGTTTACCCTAGGCATAAAAACTCGGAAAAGTGTTTTACAAGTCATATATATATGTGAAAGTTGTTCAATTTCAGTGTATAGCAAGAGTTTCACAGAAGTTGAGAATTAGGATTGCAGATAGCATTACCAGTTCTATATCATTTAGTTTAACTACTTACATGCGTTAGTTTACCCCAGCCATAAAAACTCGGAAAAGTGTTGTACATGTCATATATATGTGGAAGTTTTTCAAATTCAGTGTATGGGGAGAGGTTCACATAAGTTTAGAATTAGGATTGCAGATAGCAATAGCAATTTTATATCATTTATTTTAACTACTTATATGTGTTAGTTTACCCTAGGCACAAAAGCTCGGAAAACTGTTTTGCATGTCATATATATGTGAAAGTTTAATTTCAGTGTATGGGAAGAGTTTCACATAAGTTAAGAATTAAAATTGCAGATAGCATTACCAGTTTTGTATCATTTATTATAACTTCTTATATGCCTTAGTTTACCCTTGGCATAAAAACTCGGAAAAGTGTTCTTTCTGTCATATATATGTCAAAAATGTTCAATATCAGTATAATGCAAGGGATTCAAATAAGTTTAGAATTAGGATTGCAGATAGTGTTAGCACTTCTATATCATTTAGTTTAACTTCTTATATGCGTTCTTTTACCTTAGGCACAAAAGCGCGGAAAAGTGTTTTACATGTCATATATATGTGAAAGTTGTTCAATTTTAGTGTATTCCAATAGTTTCACATAAGTTTAGAATTAGGATTGCAGATAGCATTAACAGTTTTGTATCATTTAGTATAACTTCTTATATGCCTTAGTATACCCTAGGCATAAAAACTTGGAAAAGTGTTTTACATGTCATATATATGTGAAAGTGGTTCAGTTTCAGTGTATGGCAAGAGTTTCACATAAGTTGAGAATTAGGATTGCACATTGCATTACCAGTTCTATATCATTTAGTTTAACTTCCTATATGCGTTACTTTACCCTAGGCACAAAAGCTCGGAAAAGTGTTTTACATGTCATATATATGTGAAAGTTGTTCAATTTCAGTGTATTGCAAGAGTTTCATATAAGTTTAGAATTAGGATTTCAAATAGCGTTAGCACTTCTATATCATTTAGTTTAACTACTTATATTCGTTAGTTTACCCTAGGCAGAAAAGCTCGGAAAACTGTTTTACCTGTCATATATATGTGGAAATTGTTCAAATTTAGTGTATGGCAAGAGTTTCACAGAAGTTGAGAATTAGGATTGCAGATAGCATTACCAGTTTTGTATCATTTAGTATAACTTCTTATATGCCTTAGTTTACCCTAGGCATAAAAACTCGGAAAAGTGTTTTACAAGTCATATATATATGTGAAAGTTGTTCAATTTCAGTGTATAGCAAGAGTTTCACAGAAGTTGAGAATTAGGATTGCAGATAGCATTACCAGTTCTATATCATTTAGTTTAACTACTTACATGCGTTAGTTTACCCCAGCCATAAAAACTCGGAAAAGTGTTGTACATGTCATATATATGTGGAAGTTTTTCAAATTCAGTGTATGGGGAGAGGTTCACATAAGTTTAGAATTAGGATTGCAGATAGCAATAGCAATTTTATATCATTTATTTTAACTACTTATATGTGTTAGTTTACCCTAGGCACAAAAGCTCGGAAAACTGTTTTGCATGTCATATATATGTGAAAGTTTAATTTCAGTGTATGGGAAGAGTTTCACATAAGTTAAGAATTAAAATTGCAGATAGCATTACCAGTTTTGTATCATTTATTATAACTTCTTATATGCCTTAGTTTACCCTTGGCATAAAAACTCGGAAAAGTGTTCTTTCTGTCATATATATGTCAAAAATGTTCAATATCAGTATAATGCAAGGGATTCAAATAAGTTTAGAATTAGGATTGCAGATAGTGTTAGCACTTCTATATCATTTAGTTTAACTTCTTATATGCGTTCTTTTACCTTAGGCACAAAAGCGCGGAAAAGTGTTTTACATGTCATATATATGTGAAAGTTGTTCAATTTCTTATATGTGTTAGTTTACCCTAGCCACAAAAGCTTGGAAAAGTGTTTTACATATCATATATATGTGACATTGTATGGCAAGAGTTTCACATAAGTTTAGAATTAGGATTGCAGATAGCGTTAAAACTTTTATATCATTTATTTTAACTTCTTATATGGGTTAGTTTACCCTAGGCACAAAAGCTCGGAAAACTGTTTTACATGTCATATATATGTGAAAGTTGTTCAATTTCAGTGTATTGCAAGAGTTTCATATAAGTTTAGAATTAGGATTTCAAATAGCGTTAGCACTTCTATATCATTTAGTTTAACTACTTATATTCGTTAGTTTACCCTAGGCAGAAAAGCTCGGAAAACTGTTTTACCTGTCATATATATGTGGAAATTGTTCAAATTTAGTGTATGGCAAGAGTTTCACAGAAGTTGAGAATTAGGATTGCAGATAGCATTACCAGTTTTGTATCATTTAGTATAACTTCTTATATGCCTTAGTTTACCCTAGGCATAAAAACTCGGAAAAGTGTTTTACAAGTCATATATATATGTGAAAGTTGTTCAATTTCAGTGTATAGCAAGAGTTTCACAGAAGTTGAGAATTAGGATTGCAGATAGCATTACCAGTTCTATATCATTTAGTCTAACTACTTACATGCGTTAGTTTACCCCAGCCATAAAAACTCGGAAAAGTGTTGTACATGTCATATATATGTGGAAGTTTTTCAAATTCAGTGTATGGGGAGAGGTTCACATAAGTTTAGAATTAGGATTGCAGATAGCAATAGCAATTTTATATCATTTATTTTAACTACTTATATGTGTTAGTTTACCCTAGGCACAAAAGCTCGGAAAACTGTTTTGCATGTCATATATATGTGAAAGTTTAATTTCAGTGTATGGGAAGAGTTTCACATAAGTTAAGAATTAAAATTGCAGATAGCATTACCAGTTTTGTATCATTTATTATAACTTCTTATATGCCTTAGTTTACCCTTGGCATAAAAACTCGGAAAAGTGTTCTTTCTGTCATATATATGTCAAAAATGTTCAATATCAGTATAATGCAAGGGATTCAAATAAGTTTAGAATTAGGATTGCAGATAGTGTTAGCACTTCTATATCATTTAGTTTAACTTCTTATATGCGTTCTTTTACCTTAGGCACAAAAGCGCGGAAAAGTGTTTTACATGTCATATATATGTGAAAGTTGTTCAATTTTAGTGTATTCCAATAGTTTCACATAAGTTTAGAATTAGGATTGCAGATAGCATTAACAGTTTTGTATCATTTAGTATAACTTCTTATATGCCTTAGTATACCCTAGGCATAAAAACTTGGAAAAGTGTTTTACATGTCATATATATGTGAAAGTGGTTCAGTTTCAGTGTATGGCAAGAGTTTCACATAAGTTGAGAATTAGGATTGCACATTGCATTACCAGTTCTATATCATTTAGTTTAACTTCCTATATGCGTTACTTTACCCTAGGCACAAAAGCTCGGAAAAGTGTTTTACATGTCATATATATGTGAAAGTTGTTCAATTTCAGTGTATTGCAAGAGTTTCATATAAGTTTAGAATTAGGATTTCAAATAGCGTTAGCACTTCTATATCATTTAGTTTAACTACTTATATTCGTTAGTTTACCCTAGGCAGAAAAGCTCGGAAAACTGTTTTACCTGTCATATATATGTGGAAATTGTTCAAATTTAGTGTATGGCAAGAGTTTCACAGAAGTTGAGAATTAGGATTGCAGATAGCATTACCAGTTTTGTATCATTTAGTATAACTTCTTATATGCCTTAGTTTACCCTAGGCATAAAAACTCGGAAAAGTGTTTTACAAGTCATATATATATGTGAAAGTTGTTCAATTTCAGTGTATAGCAAGAGTTTCACAGAAGTTGAGAATTAGGATTGCAGATAGCATTACCAGTTCTATATCATTTAGTTTAACTACTTACATGCGTTAGTTTACCCCAGCCATAAAAACTCGGAAAAGTGTTGTACATGTCATATATATGTGGAAGTTTTTCAAATTCAGTGTATGGGGAGAGGTTCACATAAGTTTAGAATTAGGATTGCAGATAGCAATAGCAATTTTATATCATTTATTTTAACTACTTATATGTGTTAGTTTACCCTAGGCACAAAAGCTCGGAAAACTGTTTTGCATGTCATATATATGTGAAAGTTTAATTTCAGTGTATGGGAAGAGTTTCACATAAGTTAAGAATTAAAATTGCAGATAGCATTACCAGTTTTGTATCATTTATTATAACTTCTTATATGCCTTAGTTTACCCTTGGCATAAAAACTCGGAAAAGTGTTCTTTCTGTCATATATATGTCAAAAATGTTCAATATCAGTATAATGCAAGGGATTCAAATAAGTTTAGAATTAGGATTGCAGATAGTGTTAGCACTTCTATATCATTTAGTTTAACTTCTTATATGCGTTCTTTTACCTTAGGCACAAAAGCGCGGAAAAGTGTTTTACATGTCATATATATGTGAAAGTTGTTCAATTTTAGTGTATTCCAATAGTTTCACATAAGTTTAGAATTAGGATTGCAGATAGCATTAACAGTTTTGTATCATTTAGTATAACTTCTTATATGCCTTAGTATACCCTAGGCATAAAAACTTGGAAAAGTGTTTTACATGTCATATATATGTGAAAGTGGTTCAGTTTCAGTGTATGGCAAGAGTTTCACATAAGTTGAGAATTAGGATTGCACATTGCATTACCAGTTCTATATCATTTAGTTTAACTTCCTATATGCGTTACTTTACCCTAGGCACAAAAGCTCGGAAAAGTGTTTTACATGTCATATATATGTGAAAGTTGTTCAATTTCAGTGTATTGCAAGAGTTTCATATAAGTTTAGAATTAGGATTTCAAATAGCGTTAGCACTTCTATATCATTTAGTTTAACTACTTATATTCGTTAGTTTACCCTAGGCAGAAAAGCTCGGAAAACTGTTTTACCTGTCATATATATGTGGAAATTGTTCAAATTTAGTGTATGGCAAGAGTTTCACAGAAGTTGAGAATTAGGATTGCAGATAGCATTACCAGTTTTGTATCATTTAGTATAACTTCTTATATGCCTTAGTTTACCCTAGGCATAAAAACTCGGAAAAGTGTTTTACAAGTCATATATATATGTGAAAGTTGTTCAATTTCAGTGTATAGCAAGAGTTTCACAGAAGTTGAGAATTAGGATTGCAGATAGCATTACCAGTTCTATATCATTTAGTCTAACTACTTACATGCGTTAGTTTACCCCAGCCATAAAAACTCGGAAAAGTGTTGTACATGTCATATATATGTGGAAGTTTTTCAAATTCAGTGTATGGGGAGAGGTTCACATAAGTTTAGAATTAGGATTGCAGATAGCAATAGCAATTTTATATCATTTATTTTAACTACTTATATGTGTTAGTTTACCCTAGGCACAAAAGCTCGGAAAACTGTTTTGCATGTCATATATATGTGAAAGTTTAATTTCAGTGTATGGGAAGAGTTTCACATAAGTTAAGAATTAAAATTGCAGATAGCATTACCAGTTTTGTATCATTTATTATAACTTCTTATATGCCTTAGTTTACCCTTGGCATAAAAACTCGGAAAAGTGTTCTTTCTGTCATATATATGTCAAAAATGTTCAATATCAGTATAATGCAAGGGATTCAAATAAGTTTAGAATTAGGATTGCAGATAGTGTTAGCACTTCTATATCATTTAGTTTAACTTCTTATATGCGTTCTTTTACCTTAGGCACAAAAGCGCGGAAAAGTGTTTTACATGTCATATATATGTGAAAGTTGTTCAATTTCTTATATGTGTTAGTTTACCCTAGCCACAAAAGCTTGGAAAAGTGTTTTACATATCATATATATGTGACATTGTATGGCAAGAGTTTCACATAAGTTTAGAATTAGGATTGCAGATAGCGTTAAAACTTTTATATCATTTATTTTAACTTCTTATATGGGTTAGTTTACCCTAGGCACAAAAGCTCGGAAAACTGTTTTACATGTCATATATATGTGAAAGTTCAATTTCAGTGTATTGGAAGAGTTTCACATAAGTTAAGAATAAGGATTTCAGATAACATTACCAATTTTGTATCATTTAGTATAACTTCTTATATGCCTTAGTTTATCCTAGGCATAAAAACTCGGAAAAGTATTCTATATGTCATATATATGTCAAAGATGTTCAATTTCAGTATAATGCAAGAGATTCAAATAAGTTTAGAATTAGGATTTCAGATAGCGTTAGCACTTCTATATCATTTAGTTTAACTTCTTATATGCGTTCTTTTACCCTAGGCACAAATGCGCGGAAAAGTGTTTTACATGTCATATATATGTGAATGTTGTTCATTTTCCGTGTATGGCAAGAATTTCACAGAAGTTTACAATTAGGATTGCAGATAGCATTACCAGTTTTGTATCATTTAGTATAAATTCTTATATGCCTTAGTTTACCATATGCATAAAACCTCGGAAAAGTGTTCTACATGTCATTTATATGTGAAAGTTGTTCAATTTCAGTGTATGGGAAGAGTTTCACATAAATTTAGAATTAGGATGCAGATAGCACTAGCACTTTTATATCATTTAGTTTAACTACTTATATGCGTTAGTTTACCCTAGGCACAAAAGCTCGGAAAAGTGTTTTACATGTCATATATATGTGAAAGTTGTTCAATTTCAGTGTATGGCAAGAATTTTACATAAGTTTAGAATTAGGATTTAAGATAGCGTTAGCACTTCTATATCATTTAGTTTAACTACTTATATGCGTTATTTTACCCTAGGCACAAAACCTCGGAAAACTGTTTTACATGTCATATATATGTGAAAGTTGTTCAATTTCAGTGTATGGGAAGAGTTTCACATAAGTTTAGAATTAGGGTTGCAGATAGCGTTAGCACTTCTATATCATTTAATTTAACTTCTTATTTGCGTTAGTTTACCCTAGGCGCAAAGGCTGTTAAAATTGTTTTACATGTCATATACATGTGAAAGTTGTTCAAATTTAGTGTATGGCAAGAGTTTCACATAAGTTGAGAATTAGGATTGCAGATAGCATTACCACTTCTATTTCATTTAGTTTAACTACTTATATGCGTTAGTTTACTGTAGTCACAAAAGCTCGGAAAAGTGTTTCACATGTCATATATATGTGAATGTTGTTCAATTTCAGTGTATGGCAAGAGTTTCACATAAGTTGAGAATTAGGATTGCACATTGCATTGCCAGTTCTATATCATGAATTTAACTTCCTATATGCGTTAGTTTACCCTAGGCCCAAAAGCTCGGAAAAGTGTTTTACATGTCATATATATGTGAAAGTTGTTCAATTTTAGTGTATTCCAATAGTTTCACATAAGTTTAGAATTAGGATTGCAGATAGCATTAACAGTTTTGTATCATTTAGTATAACTTCTTATATGCCTTAGTATACCCTAGGCATAAAAACTTGGAAAAGTGTTTTACATGTCATATATATGTGAAAGTGGTTCAGTTTCAGTGTATGGCAAGAGTTTCACATAAGTTGAGAATTAGGATTGCACATTGCATTACCAGTTCTATATCATTTAGTTTAACTTCCTATATGCGTTACTTTACCCTAGGCACAAAAGCTCGGAAAAGTGTTTTACATGTCATATATATGTGAAAGTTGTTCAATTTCAGTGTATTGCAAGAGTTTCATATAAGTTTAGAATTAGGATTTCAAATAGCGTTAGCACTTCTATATCATTTAGTTTAACTACTTATATTCGTTAGTTTACCCTAGGCAGAAAAGCTCGGAAAACTGTTTTACCTGTCATATATATGTGGAAATTGTTCAAATTTAGTGTATGGCAAGAGTTTCACAGAAGTTGAGAATTAGGATTGCAGATAGCATTACCAGTTTTGTATCATTTAGTATAACTTCTTATATGCCTTAGTTTACCCTAGGCATAAAAACTCGGAAAAGTGTTTTACAAGTCATATATATATGTGAAAGTTGTTCAATTTCAGTGTATAGCAAGAGTTTCACAGAAGTTGAGAATTAGGATTGCAGATAGCATTACCAGTTCTATATCATTTAGTCTAACTACTTACATGCGTTAGTTTACCCCAGCCATAAAAACTCGGAAAAGTGTTGTACATGTCATATATATGTGGAAGTTTTTCAAATTCAGTGTATGGGGAGAGGTTCACATAAGTTTAGAATTAGGATTGCAGATAGCAATAGCAATTTTATATCATTTATTTTAACTACTTATATGTGTTAGTTTACCCTAGGCACAAAAGCTCGGAAAACTGTTTTGCATGTCATATATATGTGAAAGTTTAATTTCAGTGTATGGGAAGAGTTTCACATAAGTTAAGAATTAAAATTGCAGATAGCATTACCAGTTTTGTATCATTTATTATAACTTCTTATATGCCTTAGTTTACCCTTGGCATAAAAACTCGGAAAAGTGTTCTTTCTGTCATATATATGTCAAAAATGTTCAATATCAGTATAATGCAAGGGATTCAAATAAGTTTAGAATTAGGATTGCAGATAGTGTTAGCACTTCTATATCATTTAGTTTAACTTCTTATATGCGTTCTTTTACCTTAGGCACAAAAGCGCGGAAAAGTGTTTTACATGTCATATATATGTGAAAGTTGTTCAATTTCTTATATGTGTTAGTTTACCCTAGCCACAAAAGCTTGGAAAAGTGTTTTACATATCATATATATGTGACATTGTATGGCAAGAGTTTCACATAAGTTTAGAATTAGGATTGCAGATAGCGTTAAAACTTTTATATCATTTATTTTAACTTCTTATATGGGTTAGTTTACCCTAGGCACAAAAGCTCGGAAAACTGTTTTACATGTCATATATATGTGAAAGTTCAATTTCAGTGTATTGGAAGAGTTTCACATAAGTTAAGAATAAGGATTTCAGATAACATTACCAATTTTGTATCATTTAGTATAACTTCTTATATGCCTTAGTTTATCCTAGGCATAAAAACTCGGAAAAGTATTCTATATGTCATATATATGTCAAAGATGTTCAATTTCAGTATAATGCAAGAGATTCAAATAAGTTTAGAATTAGGATTTCAGATAGCGTTAGCACTTCTATATCATTTAGTTTAACTTCTTATATGCGTTCTTTTACCCTAGGCACAAATGCGCGGAAAAGTGTTTTACATGTCATATATATGTGAATGTTGTTCATTTTCCGTGTATGGCAAGAATTTCACAGAAGTTTACAATTAGGATTGCAGATAGCATTACCAGTTTTGTATCATTTAGTATAAATTCTTATATGCCTTAGTTTACCATATGCATAAAACCTCGGAAAAGTGTTCTACATGTCATTTATATGTGAAAGTTGTTCAATTTCAGTGTATGGGAAGAGTTTCACATAAATTTAGAATTAGGATGCAGATAGCACTAGCACTTTTATATCATTTAGTTTAACTACTTATATGCGTTAGTTTACCCTAGGCACAAAAGCTCGGAAAAGTGTTTTACATGTCATATATATGTGAAAGTTGTTCAATTTCAGTGTATGGCAAGAATTTTACATAAGTTTAGAATTAGGATTTAAGATAGCGTTAGCACTTCTATATCATTTAGTTTAACTACTTATATGCGTTATTTTACCCTAGGCACAAAACCTTGGAAAACTGTTTTACATGTCATATATATGTGAAAGTTGTTCAATTTCAGTGTATGGGAAGAGTTTCACATAAGTTTAGAATTAGGGTTGCAGATAGCGTTAGCACTTCTATATCATTTAATTTAACTTCTTATTTGCGTTAGTTTACCCTAGGCGCAAAGGCTGTTAAAATTGTTTTACATGTCATATACATGTGAAAGATGTTCAAATTTAGTGTATGGCAAGAGTTTCACATAAGTTGAGAATTAGGATTGCAGATAGCATTACCACTTCTATTTCATTTAGTTTAACTACTTATATGCGTTAGTTTACTGTAGTCACAAAAGCTCGGAAAAGTGTTTCACATGTCATATATATGTGAATGTTGTTCAATTTCAGTGTATGGCAAGAGTTTCACATAAGTTGAGAATTAGGATTGCACATTGCATTGCCAGTTCTATATCATGAATTTAACTTCCTATATGCGTTAGTTTACCCTAGGCCCAAAAGCTCGGAAAAGTGTTTTACATGTCATATATATGTGAAAGTTGTTCAATTTTAGTGTATTCCAATAGTTTCACATAAGTTTAGAATTAGGATTGCAGATAGCATTAACAGTTTTGTATCATTTAGTATAACTTCTTATATGCCTTAGTATACCCTAGGCATAAAAACTTGGAAAAGTGTTTTACATGTCATATATATGTGAAAGTGGTTCAGTTTCAGTGTATGGCAAGAGTTTCACATAAGTTGAGAATTAGGATTGCAGATAGCATTACCAGTTCTATATCATTTAGTTTAACTTCCTATATGCGTTACTTTACCCTAGGCACAAAAACTCGGAAAAGTGTTTTACAAGTCATATATATGTGAAAGTTGTTCAATTTCAGTGTATAGCAAGAGTTTCACAGAAGTTGAGAATTAGGATTGCAGATAGCATTACCAGTTCTATATCATTTAGTTTAACTACTTACATGCGTTAGTTTACCCCAGCCATAAAAACTCGGAAAAGTGTTGTACATGTCATATATATGTGGAAGTTTTTCAAATTCAGTGTATGGGGAGAGGTTCACATAAGTTTAGAATTAGGATTGCAGATAGCAATAGCAATTTTATATCATTTATTTTAACTACTTATATGTGTTAGTTTACCCTAGGCACAAAAGCTCGGAAAACTGTTTTGCATGTCATATATATGTGAAAGTTTAATTTCAGTGTATGGGAAGAGTTTCACATAAGTTAAGAATTAAAATTGCAGATAGCATTACCAGTTTTGTATCATTTATTATAACTTCTTATATGCCTTAGTTTACCCTTGGCATAAAAACTCGGAAAAGTGTTCTTTCTGTCATATATATGTCAAAAATGTTCAATATCAGTATAATGCAAGGGATTCAAATAAGTTTAGAATTAGGATTGCAGATAGTGTTAGCACTTCTATATCATTTAGTTTAACTTCTTATATGCGTTCTTTTACCTTAGGCACAAAAGCGCGGAAAAGTGTTTTACATGTCATATATATGTGAAAGTTGTTCAATTTTAGTGTATTCCAATAGTTTCACATAAGTTTAGAATTAGGATTGCAGATAGCATTAACAGTTTTGTATCATTTAGTATAACTTCTTATATGCCTTAGTATACCCTAGGCATAAAAACTTGGAAAAGTGTTTTACATGTCATATATATGTGAAAGTGGTTCAGTTTCAGTGTATGGCAAGAGTTTCACATAAGTTGAGAATTAGGATTGCACATTGCATTACCAGTTCTATATCATTTAGTTTAACTTCCTATATGCGTTACTTTACCCTAGGCACAAAAGCTCGGAAAAGTGTTTTACATGTCATATATATGTGAAAGTTGTTCAATTTCAGTGTATTGCAAGAGTTTCATATAAGTTTAGAATTAGGATTTCAAATAGCGTTAGCACTTCTATATCATTTAGTTTAACTACTTATATTCGTTAGTTTACCCTAGGCAGAAAAGCTCGGAAAACTGTTTTACCTGTCATATATATGTGGAAATTGTTCAAATTTAGTGTATGGCAAGAGTTTCACAGAAGTTGAGAATTAGGATTGCAGATAGCATTACCAGTTTTGTATCATTTAGTATAACTTCTTATATGCCTTAGTTTACCCTAGGCATAAAAACTCGGAAAAGTGTTTTACAAGTCATATATATATGTGAAAGTTGTTCAATTTCAGTGTATAGCAAGAGTTTCACAGAAGTTGAGAATTAGGATTGCAGATAGCATTACCAGTTCTATATCATTTAGTTTAACTACTTACATGCGTTAGTTTACCCCAGCCATAAAAACTCGGAAAAGTGTTGTACATGTCATATATATGTGGAAGTTTTTCAAATTCAGTGTATGGGGAGAGGTTCACATAAGTTTAGAATTAGGATTGCAGATAGCAATAGCAATTTTATATCATTTATTTTAACTACTTATATGTGTTAGTTTACCCTAGGCACAAAAGCTCGGAAAACTGTTTTGCATGTCATATATATGTGAAAGTTTAATTTCAGTGTATGGGAAGAGTTTCACATAAGTTAAGAATTAAAATTGCAGATAGCATTACCAGTTTTGTATCATTTATTATAACTTCTTATATGCCTTAGTTTACCCTTGGCATAAAAACTCGGAAAAGTGTTCTTTCTGTCATATATATGTCAAAAATGTTCAATATCAGTATAATGCAAGGGATTCAAATAAGTTTAGAATTAGGATTGCAGATAGTGTTAGCACTTCTATATCATTTAGTTTAACTTCTTATATGCGTTCTTTTACCTTAGGCACAAAAGCGCGGAAAAGTGTTTTACATGTCATATATATGTGAAAGTTGTTCAATTTTAGTGTATTCCAATAGTTTCACATAAGTTTAGAATTAGGATTGCAGATAGCATTAACAGTTTTGTATCATTTAGTATAACTTCTTATATGCCTTAGTATACCCTAGGCATAAAAACTTGGAAAAGTGTTTTACATGTCATATATATGTGAAAGTGGTTCAGTTTCAGTGTATGGCAAGAGTTTCACATAAGTTGAGAATTAGGATTGCACATTGCATTACCAGTTCTATATCATTTAGTTTAACTTCCTATATGCGTTACTTTACCCTAGGCACAAAAGCTCGGAAAAGTGTTTTACATGTCATATATATGTGAAAGTTGTTCAATTTCAGTGTATTGCAAGAGTTTCATATAAGTTTAGAATTAGGATTTCAAATAGCGTTAGCACTTCTATATCATTTAGTTTAACTACTTATATTCGTTAGTTTACCCTAGGCAGAAAAGCTCGGAAAACTGTTTTACCTGTCATATATATGTGGAAATTGTTCAAATTTAGTGTATGGCAAGAGTTTCACAGAAGTTGAGAATTAGGATTGCAGATAGCATTACCAGTTTTGTATCATTTAGTATAACTTCTTATATGCCTTAGTTTACCCTAGGCATAAAAACTCGGAAAAGTGTTTTACAAGTCATATATATATGTGAAAGTTGTTCAATTTCAGTGTATAGCAAGAGTTTCACAGAAGTTGAGAATTAGGATTGCAGATAGCATTACCAGTTCTATATCATTTAGTTTAACTACTTACATGCGTTAGTTTACCCCAGCCATAAAAACTCGGAAAAGTGTTGTACATGTCATATATATGTGGAAGTTTTTCAAATTCAGTGTATGGGGAGAGGTTCACATAAGTTTAGAATTAGGATTGCAGATAGCAATAGCAATTTTATATCATTTATTTTAACTACTTATATGTGTTAGTTTACCCTAGGCACAAAAGCTCGGAAAACTGTTTTGCATGTCATATATATGTGAAAGTTTAATTTCAGTGTATGGGAAGAGTTTCACATAAGTTAAGAATTAAAATTGCAGATAGCATTACCAGTTTTGTATCATTTATTATAACTTCTTATATGCCTTAGTTTACCCTTGGCATAAAAACTCGGAAAAGTGTTCTTTCTGTCATATATATGTCAAAAATGTTCAATATCAGTATAATGCAAGGGATTCAAATAAGTTTAGAATTAGGATTGCAGATAGTGTTAGCACTTCTATATCATTTAGTTTAACTTCTTATATGCGTTCTTTTACCTTAGGCACAAAAGCGCGGAAAAGTGTTTTACATGTCATATATATGTGAAAGTTGTTCAATTTCTTATATGTGTTAGTTTACCCTAGCCACAAAAGCTTGGAAAAGTGTTTTACATATCATATATATGTGACATTGTATGGCAAGAGTTTCACATAAGTTTAGAATTAGGATTGCAGATAGCGTTAAAACTTTTATATCATTTATTTTAACTTCTTATATGGGTTAGTTTACCCTAGGCACAAAAGCTCGGAAAACTGTTTTACATGTCATATATATGTGAAAGTTCAATTTCAGTGTATTGGAAGAGTTTCACATAAGTTAAGAATAAGGATTTCAGATAACATTACCAATTTTGTATCATTTAGTATAACTTCTTATATGCCTTAGTTTATCCTAGGCATAAAAACTCGGAAAAGTATTCTATATGTCATATATATGTCAAAGATGTTCAATTTCAGTATAATGCAAGAGATTCAAATAAGTTTAGAATTAGGATTTCAGATAGCGTTAGCACTTCTATATCATTTAGTTTAACTTCTTATATGCGTTCTTTTACCCTAGGCACAAATGCGCGGAAAAGTGTTTTACATGTCATATATATGTGAATGTTGTTCATTTTCCGTGTATGGCAAGAATTTCACAGAAGTTTACAATTAGGATTGCAGATAGCATTACCAGTTTTGTATCATTTAGTATAAATTCTTATATGCCTTAGTTTACCATATGCATAAAACCTCGGAAAAGTGTTCTACATGTCATTTATATGTGAAAGTTGTTCAATTTCAGTGTATGGGAAGAGTTTCACATAAATTTAGAATTAGGATGCAGATAGCACTAGCACTTTTATATCATTTAGTTTAACTACTTATATGCGTTAGTTTACCCTAGGCACAAAAGCTCGGAAAAGTGTTTTACATGTCATATATATGTGAAAGTTGTTCAATTTCAGTGTATGGCAAGAATTTTACATAAGTTTAGAATTAGGATTTAAGATAGCGTTAGCACTTCTATATCATTTAGTTTAACTACTTATATGCGTTATTTTACCCTAGGCACAAAACCTTGGAAAACTGTTTTACATGTCATATATATGTGAAAGTTGTTCAATTTCAGTGTATGGGAAGAGTTTCACATAAGTTTAGAATTAGGGTTGCAGATAGCGTTAGCACTTCTATATCATTTAATTTAACTTCTTATTTGCGTTAGTTTACCCTAGGCGCAAAGGCTGTTAAAATTGTTTTACATGTCATATACATGTGAAAGATGTTCAAATTTAGTGTATGGCAAGAGTTTCACATAAGTTGAGAATTAGGATTGCAGATAGCATTACCACTTCTATTTCATTTAGTTTAACTACTTATATGCGTTAGTTTACTGTAGTCACAAAAGCTCGGAAAAGTGTTTCACATGTCATATATATGTGAATGTTGTTCAATTTCAGTGTATGGCAAGAGTTTCACATAAGTTGAGAATTAGGATTGCACATTGCATTGCCAGTTCTATATCATGAATTTAACTTCCTATATGCGTTAGTTTACCCTAGGCCCAAAAGCTCGGAAAAGTGTTTTACATGTCATATATATGTGAAAGTTGTTCAATTTTAGTGTATTCCAATAGTTTCACATAAGTTTAGAATTAGGATTGCAGATAGCATTAACAGTTTTGTATCATTTAGTATAACTTCTTATATGCCTTAGTATACCCTAGGCATAAAAACTTGGAAAAGTGTTTTACATGTCATATATATGTGAAAGTGGTTCAGTTTCAGTGTATGGCAAGAGTTTCACATAAGTTGAGAATTAGGATTGCAGATAGCATTACCAGTTCTATATCATTTAGTTTAACTTCCTATATGCGTTACTTTACCCTAGGCACAAAAACTCGGAAAAGTGTTTTACAAGTCATATATATATGTGAAAGTTGTTCAATTTCAGTGTATAGCAAGAGTTTCACAGAAGTTGAGAATTAGGATTGCAGATAGCATTACCAGTTCTATATCATTTAGTTTAACTACTTACATGCGTTAGTTTACCCCAGCCATAAAAACTCGGAAAAGTGTTGTACATGTCATATATATGTGGAAGTTTTTCAAATTCAGTGTATGGGGAGAGGTTCACATAAGTTTAGAATTAGGATTGCAGATAGCAATAGCAATTTTATATCATTTATTTTAACTACTTATATGTGTTAGTTTACCCTAGGCACAAAAGCTCGGAAAACTGTTTTGCATGTCATATATATGTGAAAGTTTAATTTCAGTGTATGGGAAGAGTTTCACATAAGTTAAGAATTAAAATTGCAGATAGCATTACCAGTTTTGTATCATTTATTATAACTTCTTATATGCCTTAGTTTACCCTTGGCATAAAAACTCGGAAAAGTGTTCTTTCTGTCATATATATGTCAAAAATGTTCAATATCAGTATAATGCAAGGGATTCAAATAAGTTTAGAATTAGGATTGCAGATAGTGTTAGCACTTCTATATCATTTAGTTTAACTTCTTATATGCGTTCTTTTACCTTAGGCACAAAAGCGCGGAAAAGTGTTTTACATGTCATATATATGTGAAAGTTGTTCAATTTTAGTGTATTCCAATAGTTTCACATAAGTTTAGAATTAGGATTGCAGATAGCATTAACAGTTTTGTATCATTTAGTATAACTTCTTATATGCCTTAGTATACCCTAGGCATAAAAACTTGGAAAAGTGTTTTACATGTCATATATATGTGAAAGTGGTTCAGTTTCAGTGTATGGCAAGAGTTTCACATAAGTTGAGAATTAGGATTGCACATTGCATTACCAGTTCTATATCATTTAGTTTAACTTCCTATATGCGTTACTTTACCCTAGGCACAAAAGCTCGGAAAAGTGTTTTACATGTCATATATATGTGAAAGTTGTTCAATTTCAGTGTATTGCAAGAGTTTCATATAAGTTTAGAATTAGGATTTCAAATAGCGTTAGCACTTCTATATCATTTAGTTTAACTACTTATATTCGTTAGTTTACCCTAGGCAGAAAAGCTCGGAAAACTGTTTTACCTGTCATATATATGTGGAAATTGTTCAAATTTAGTGTATGGCAAGAGTTTCACAGAAGTTGAGAATTAGGATTGCAGATAGCATTACCAGTTTTGTATCATTTAGTATAACTTCTTATATGCCTTAGTTTACCCTAGGCATAAAAACTCGGAAAAGTGTTTTACAAGTCATATATATATGTGAAAGTTGTTCAATTTCAGTGTATAGCAAGAGTTTCACAGAAGTTGAGAATTAGGATTGCAGATAGCATTACCAGTTCTATATCATTTAGTTTAACTACTTACATGCGTTAGTTTACCCCAGCCATAAAAACTCGGAAAAGTGTTGTACATGTCATATATATGTGGAAGTTTTTCAAATTCAGTGTATGGGGAGAGGTTCACATAAGTTTAGAATTAGGATTGCAGATAGCAATAGCAATTTTATATCATTTATTTTAACTACTTATATGTGTTAGTTTACCCTAGGCACAAAAGCTCGGAAAACTGTTTTGCATGTCATATATATGTGAAAGTTTAATTTCAGTGTATGGGAAGAGTTTCACATAAGTTAAGAATTAAAATTGCAGATAGCATTACCAGTTTTGTATCATTTATTATAACTTCTTATATGCCTTAGTTTACCCTTGGCATAAAAACTCGGAAAAGTGTTCTTTCTGTCATATATATGTCAAAAATGTTCAATATCAGTATAATGCAAGGGATTCAAATAAGTTTAGAATTAGGATTGCAGATAGTGTTAGCACTTCTATATCATTTAGTTTAACTTCTTATATGCGTTCTTTTACCTTAGGCACAAAAGCGCGGAAAAGTGTTTTACATGTCATATATATGTGAAAGTTGTTCAATTTTAGTGTATTCCAATAGTTTCACATAAGTTTAGAATTAGGATTGCAGATAGCATTAACAGTTTTGTATCATTTAGTATAACTTCTTATATGCCTTAGTATACCCTAGGCATAAAAACTTGGAAAAGTGTTTTACATGTCATATATATGTGAAAGTGGTTCAGTTTCAGTGTATGGCAAGAGTTTCACATAAGTTGAGAATTAGGATTGCACATTGCATTACCAGTTCTATATCATTTAGTTTAACTTCCTATATGCGTTACTTTACCCTAGGCACAAAAGCTCGGAAAAGTGTTTTACATGTCATATATATGTGAAAGTTGTTCAATTTCAGTGTATTGCAAGAGTTTCATATAAGTTTAGAATTAGGATTTCAAATAGCGTTAGCACTTCTATATCATTTAGTTTAACTACTTATATTCGTTAGTTTACCCTAGGCAGAAAAGCTCGGAAAACTGTTTTACCTGTCATATATATGTGGAAATTGTTCAAATTTAGTGTATGGCAAGAGTTTCACAGAAGTTGAGAATTAGGATTGCAGATAGCATTACCAGTTTTGTATCATTTAGTATAACTTCTTATATGCCTTAGTTTACCCTAGGCATAAAAACTCGGAAAAGTGTTTTACAAGTCATATATATATGTGAAAGTTGTTCAATTTCAGTGTATAGCAAGAGTTTCACAGAAGTTGAGAATTAGGATTGCAGATAGCATTACCAGTTCTATATCATTTAGTCTAACTACTTACATGCGTTAGTTTACCCCAGCCATAAAAACTCGGAAAAGTGTTGTACATGTCATATATATGTGGAAGTTTTTCAAATTCAGTGTATGGGGAGAGGTTCACATAAGTTTAGAATTAGGATTGCAGATAGCAATAGCAATTTTATATCATTTATTTTAACTACTTATATGTGTTAGTTTACCCTAGGCACAAAAGCTCGGAAAACTGTTTTGCATGTCATATATATGTGAAAGTTTAATTTCAGTGTATGGGAAGAGTTTCACATAAGTTAAGAATTAAAATTGCAGATAGCATTACCAGTTTTGTATCATTTATTATAACTTCTTATATGCCTTAGTTTACCCTTGGCATAAAAACTCGGAAAAGTGTTCTTTCTGTCATATATATGTCAAAAATGTTCAATATCAGTATAATGCAAGGGATTCAAATAAGTTTAGAATTAGGATTGCAGATAGTGTTAGCACTTCTATATCATTTAGTTTAACTTCTTATATGCGTTCTTTTACCTTAGGCACAAAAGCGCGGAAAAGTGTTTTACATGTCATATATATGTGAAAGTTGTTCAATTTTAGTGTATTCCAATAGTTTCACATAAGTTTAGAATTAGGATTGCAGATAGCATTAACAGTTTTGTATCATTTAGTATAACTTCTTATATGCCTTAGTATACCCTAGGCATAAAAACTTGGAAAAGTGTTTTACATGTCATATATATGTGAAAGTGGTTCAGTTTCAGTGTATGGCAAGAGTTTCACATAAGTTGAGAATTAGGATTGCACATTGCATTACCAGTTCTATATCATTTAGTTTAACTTCCTATATGCGTTACTTTACCCTAGGCACAAAAGCTCGGAAAAGTGTTTTACATGTCATATATATGTGAAAGTTGTTCAATTTCAGTGTATTGCAAGAGTTTCATATAAGTTTAGAATTAGGATTTCAAATAGCGTTAGCACTTCTATATCATTTAGTTTAACTACTTATATTCGTTAGTTTACCCTAGGCAGAAAAGCTCGGAAAACTGTTTTACCTGTCATATATATGTGGAAATTGTTCAAATTTAGTGTATGGCAAGAGTTTCACAGAAGTTGAGAATTAGGATTGCAGATAGCATTACCAGTTTTGTATCATTTAGTATAACTTCTTATATGCCTTAGTTTACCCTAGGCATAAAAACTCGGAAAAGTGTTTTACAAGTCATATATATATGTGAAAGTTGTTCAATTTCAGAGTATAGCAAGAGTTTCACAGAAGTTGAGAATTAGGATTGCAGATAGCATTACCAGTTCTATATCATTTAGTCTAACTACTTACATGCGTTAGTTTACCCCAGCCATAAAAACTCGGAAAAGTGTTGTACATGTCATATATATGTGGAAGTTTTTCAAATTCAGTGTATGGGGAGAGGTTCACATAAGTTTAGAATTAGGATTGCAGATAGCAATAGCAATTTTATATCATTTATTTTAACTACTTATATGTGTTAGTTTACCCTAGGCACAAAAGCTCGGAAAACTGTTTTGCATGTCATATATATGTGAAAGTTTAATTTCAGTGTATGGGAAGAGTTTCACATAAGTTAAGAATTAAAATTGCAGATAGCATTACCAGTTTTGTATCATTTATTATAACTTCTTATATGCCTTAGTTTACCCTTGGCATAAAAACTCGGAAAAGTGTTCTTTCTGTCATATATATGTCAAAAATGTTCAATATCAGTATAATGCAAGGGATTCAAATAAGTTTAGAATTAGGATTGCAGATAGTGTTAGCACTTCTATATCATTTAGTTTAACTTCTTATATGCGTTCTTTTACCTTAGGCACAAAAGCGCGGAAAAGTGTTTTACATGTCATATATATGTGAAAGTTGTTCAATTTCTTATATGTGTTAGTTTACCCTAGCCACAAAAGCTTGGAAAAGTGTTTTACATATCATATATATGTGACATTGTATGGCAAGAGTTTCACATAAGTTTAGAATTAGGATTGCAGATAGCGTTAAAACTTTTATATCATTTATTTTAACTTCTTATATGGGTTAGTTTACCCTAGGCACAAAAGCTCGGAAAACTGTTTTACATGTCATATATATGTGAAAGTTCAATTTCAGTGTATTGGAAGAGTTTCACATAAGTTAAGAATAAGGATTTCAGATAACATTACCAATTTTGTATCATTTAGTATAACTTCTTATATGCCTTAGTTTATCCTAGGCATAAAAACTCGGAAAAGTATTCTATATGTCATATATATGTCAAAGATGTTCAATTTCAGTATAATGCAAGAGATTCAAATAAGTTTAGAATTAGGATTTCAGATAGCGTTAGCACTTCTATATCATTTAGTTTAACTTCTTATATGCGTTCTTTTACCCTAGGCACAAATGCGCGGAAAAGTGTTTTACATGTCATATATATGTGAATGTTGTTCATTTTCCGTGTATGGCAAGAATTTCACAGAAGTTTACAATTAGGATTGCAGATAGCATTACCAGTTTTGTATCATTTAGTATAAATTCTTATATGCCTTAGTTTACCATATGCATAAAACCTCGGAAAAGTGTTCTACATGTCATTTATATGTGAAAGTTGTTCAATTTCAGTGTATGGGAAGAGTTTCACATAAATTTAGAATTAGGATGCAGATAGCACTAGCACTTTTATATCATTTAGTTTAACTACTTATATGCGTTAGTTTACCCTAGGCACAAAAGCTCGGAAAAGTGTTTTACATGTCATATATATGTGAAAGTTGTTCAATTTCAGTGTATGGCAAGAATTTTACATAAGTTTAGAATTAGGATTTAAGATAGCGTTAGCACTTCTATATCATTTAGTTTAACTACTTATATGCGTTATTTTACCCTAGGCACAAAACCTCGGAAAACTGTTTTACATGTCATATATATGTGAAAGTTGTTCAATTTCAGTGTATGGGAAGAGTTTCACATAAGTTTAGAATTAGGGTTGCAGATAGCGTTACCAGTTCTATATCATTTAATTTAACTTCTTAGATGCGGTAGTTTACCCTAGGCATAATAATTCGGAAAAGGCTTGTACATGTCATATGTATGTGATAGTTGTTCAATTTTAGTATATTGCAAGAGTTTCACATAAGTTTAGAATTAGGATTTCAGACAGCGTTAGCACTTCTATATCAATTAGTTTAACTACTTATTTGCGTTAGTTTACCCTAGGCGCAAAGGCTGTTAAAATTGTTTTACATGTCATATACATGTGAAAGTTGTTCAAATTTAGTGTATGGCAAGAGTTTCACATAAGTTGAGAATTAGGATTGCAGATAGCATTACCACTTCTATTTCATTTAGTTTAACTACTTATATGCGTTAGTTTACTGTAGTCACAAAAGCTCGGAAAAGTGTTTCACATGTCATATATATGTGAATGTTGTTCAATTTCAGTGTATGGCAAGAGTTTCACATAAGTTGAGAATTAGGATTGCACATTGCATTGCCAGTTCTATATCATGAATTTAACTTCCTATATGCGTTAGTTTACCCTAGGCCCAAAAGCTCGGAAAAGTGTTTTACATGTCATATATATGTGAAAGTTGTTCAATTTTAGTGTATTCCAATAGTTTCACATAAGTTTAGAATTAGGATTGCAGATAGCATTAACAGTTTTGTATCATTTAGTATAACTTCTTATATGCCTTAGTATACCCTAGGCATAAAAACTTGGAAAAGTGTTTTACATGTCATATATATGTGAAAGTGGTTCAGTTTCAGTGTATGGCAAGAGTTTCACATAAGTTGAGAATTAGGATTGCAGATAGCATTACCAGTTCTATATCATTTAGTTTAACTTCCTATATGCGTTACTTTACCCTAGGCACAAAAGCTCGGAAAAGTGTTTTACAAGTCATATATATGTGAAAGTTGTTCAATTTCAGTGTATTGCAAGAGTTTCATATAAGTTTAGAATTAGGATTTCAAATAGCGTTAGCACTTCTATATCATTTAGTTTAACTACTTATATTCGTTAGTTTACCCTAGGCAGAAAAGCTCGGAAAACTGTTTTACCTGTCATATATATGTGGAAATTGTTCAAATTTAGTGTATGGCAAGAGTTTCACAGAAGTTGAGAATTAGGATTGCAGATAGCATTACCAGTTTTGTATCATTTAGTATAACTTCTTATATGCCTTAGTTTACCCTAGGCATAAAAACTCGGAAAAGTGTTTTACAAGTCATATATATATGTGAAAGTTGTTCAATTTCAGTGTATAGCAAGAGTTTCACAGAAGTTGAGAATTAGGATTGCAGATAGCATTACCAGTTCTATATCATTTAGTTTAACTACTTACATGCGTTAGTTTACCCCAGCCATAAAAACTCGGAAAAGTGTTGTACATGTCATATATATGTGGAAGTTTTTCAAATTCAGTGTATGGGGAGAGGTTCACATAAGTTTAGAATTAGGATTGCAGATAGCAATAGCAATTTTATATCATTTATTTTAACTACTTATATGTGTTAGTTTACCCTAGGCACAAAAGCTCGGAAAACTGTTTTGCATGTCATATATATGTGAAAGTTTAATTTCAGTGTATGGGAAGAGTTTCACATAAGTTAAGAATTAAAATTGCAGATAGCATTACCAGTTTTGTATCATTTATTATAACTTCTTATATGCCTTAGTTTACCCTTGGCATAAAAACTCGGAAAAGTGTTCTTTCTGTCATATATATGTCAAAAATGTTCAATATCAGTATAATGCAAGGGATTCAAATAAGTTTAGAATTAGGATTGCAGATAGTGTTAGCACTTCTATATCATTTAGTTTAACTTCTTATATGCGTTCTTTTACCTTAGGCACAAAAGCGCGGAAAAGTGTTTTACATGTCATATATATGTGAAAGTTGTTCAATTTTAGTGTATTCCAATAGTTTCACATAAGTTTAGAATTAGGATTGCAGATAGCATTAACAGTTTTGTATCATTTAGTATAACTTCTTATATGCCTTAGTATACCCTAGGCATAAAAACTTGGAAAAGTGTTTTACATGTCATATATATGTGAAAGTGGTTCAGTTTCAGTGTATGGCAAGAGTTTCACATAAGTTGAGAATTAGGATTGCACATTGCATTACCAGTTCTATATCATTTAGTTTAACTTCCTATATGCGTTACTTTACCCTAGGCACAAAAGCTCGGAAAAGTGTTTTACATGTCATATATATGTGAAAGTTGTTCAATTTCAGTGTATTGCAAGAGTTTCATATAAGTTTAGAATTAGGATTTCAAATAGCGTTAGCACTTCTATATCATTTAGTTTAACTACTTATATTCGTTAGTTTACCCTAGGCAGAAAAGCTCGGAAAACTGTTTTACCTGTCATATATATGTGGAAATTGTTCAAATTTAGTGTATGGCAAGAGTTTCACAGAAGTTGAGAATTAGGATTGCAGATAGCATTACCAGTTTTGTATCATTTAGTATAACTTCTTATATGCCTTAGTTTACCCTAGGCATAAAAACTCGGAAAAGTGTTTTACAAGTCATATATATATGTGAAAGTTGTTCAATTTCAGTGTATAGCAAGAGTTTCACAGAAGTTGAGAATTAGGATTGCAGATAGCATTACCAGTTCTATATCATTTAGTTTAACTACTTACATGCGTTAGTTTACCCCAGCCATAAAAACTCGGAAAAGTGTTGTACATGTCATATATATGTGGAAGTTTTTCAAATTCAGTGTATGGGGAGAGGTTCACATAAGTTTAGAATTAGGATTGCAGATAGCAATAGCAATTTTATATCATTTATTTTAACTACTTATATGTGTTAGTTTACCCTAGGCACAAAAGCTCGGAAAACTGTTTTGCATGTCATATATATGTGAAAGTTTAATTTCAGTGTATGGGAAGAGTTTCACATAAGTTAAGAATTAAAATTGCAGATAGCATTACCAGTTTTGTATCATTTATTATAACTTCTTATATGCCTTAGTTTACCCTTGGCATAAAAACTCGGAAAAGTGTTCTTTCTGTCATATATATGTCAAAAATGTTCAATATCAGTATAATGCAAGGGATTCAAATAAGTTTAGAATTAGGATTGCAGATAGTGTTAGCACTTCTATATCATTTAGTTTAACTTCTTATATGCGTTCTTTTACCTTAGGCACAAAAGCGCGGAAAAGTGTTTTACATGTCATATATATGTGAAAGTTGTTCAATTTTAGTGTATTCCAATAGTTTCACATAAGTTTAGAATTAGGATTGCAGATAGCATTAACAGTTTTGTATCATTTAGTATAACTTCTTATATGCCTTAGTATACCCTAGGCATAAAAACTTGGAAAAGTGTTTTACATGTCATATATATGTGAAAGTGGTTCAGTTTCAGTGTATGGCAAGAGTTTCACATAAGTTGAGAATTAGGATTGCACATTGCATTACCAGTTCTATATCATTTAGTTTAACTTCCTATATGCGTTACTTTACCCTAGGCACAAAAGCTCGGAAAAGTGTTTTACATGTCATATATATGTGAAAGTTGTTCAATTTCAGTGTATTGCAAGAGTTTCATATAAGTTTAGAATTAGGATTTCAAATAGCGTTAGCACTTCTATATCATTTAGTTTAACTACTTATATTCGTTAGTTTACCCTAGGCAGAAAAGCTCGGAAAACTGTTTTACCTGTCATATATATGTGGAAATTGTTCAAATTTAGTGTATGGCAAGAGTTTCACAGAAGTTGAGAATTAGGATTGCAGATAGCATTACCAGTTTTGTATCATTTAGTATAACTTCTTATATGCCTTAGTTTACCCTAGGCATAAAAACTCGGAAAAGTGTTTTACAAGTCATATATATATGTGAAAGTTGTTCAATTTCAGTGTATAGCAAGAGTTTCACAGAAGTTGAGAATTAGGATTGCAGATAGCATTACCAGTTCTATATCATTTAGTCTAACTACTTACATGCGTTAGTTTACCCCAGCCATAAAAACTCGGAAAAGTGTTGTACATGTCATATATATGTGGAAGTTTTTCAAATTCAGTGTATGGGGAGAGGTTCACATAAGTTTAGAATTAGGATTGCAGATAGCAATAGCAATTTTATATCATTTATTTTAACTACTTATATGTGTTAGTTTACCCTAGGCACAAAAGCTCGGAAAACTGTTTTGCATGTCATATATATGTGAAAGTTTAATTTCAGTGTATGGGAAGAGTTTCACATAAGTTAAGAATTAAAATTGCAGATAGCATTACCAGTTTTGTATCATTTATTATAACTTCTTATATGCCTTAGTTTACCCTTGGCATAAAAACTCGGAAAAGTGTTCTTTCTGTCATATATATGTCAAAAATGTTCAATATCAGTATAATGCAAGGGATTCAAATAAGTTTAGAATTAGGATTGCAGATAGTGTTAGCACTTCTATATCATTTAGTTTAACTTCTTATATGCGTTCTTTTACCTTAGGCACAAAAGCGCGGAAAAGTGTTTTACATGTCATATATATGTGAAAGTTGTTCAATTTCTTATATGTGTTAGTTTACCCTAGCCACAAAAGCTTGGAAAAGTGTTTTACATATCATATATATGTGACATTGTATGGCAAGAGTTTCACATAAGTTTAGAATTAGGATTGCAGATAGCGTTAAAACTTTTATATCATTTATTTTAACTTCTTATATGGGTTAGTTTACCCTAGGCACAAAAGCTCGGAAAACTGTTTTACATGTCATATATATGTGAAAGTTCAATTTCAGTGTATTGGAAGAGTTTCACATAAGTTAAGAATAAGGATTTCAGATAACATTACCAATTTTGTATCATTTAGTATAACTTCTTATATGCCTTAGTTTATCCTAGGCATAAAAACTCGGAAAAGTATTCTATATGTCATATATATGTCAAAGATGTTCAATTTCAGTATAATGCAAGAGATTCAAATAAGTTTAGAATTAGGATTTCAGATAGCGTTAGCACTTCTATATCATTTAGTTTAACTTCTTATATGCGTTCTTTTACCCTAGGCACAAATGCGCGGAAAAGTGTTTTACATGTCATATATATGTGAATGTTGTTCATTTTCCGTGTATGGCAAGAATTTCACAGAAGTTTACAATTAGGATTGCAGATAGCATTACCAGTTTTGTATCATTTAGTATAAATTCTTATATGCCTTAGTTTACCATATGCATAAAACCTCGGAAAAGTGTTCTACATGTCATTTATATGTGAAAGTTGTTCAATTTCAGTGTATGGGAAGAGTTTCACATAAATTTAGAATTAGGATGCAGATAGCACTAGCACTTTTATATCATTTAGTTTAACTACTTATATGCGTTAGTTTACCCTAGGCACAAAAGCTCGGAAAAGTGTTTTACATGTCATATATATGTGAAAGTTGTTCAATTTCAGTGTATGGCAAGAATTTTACATAAGTTTAGAATTAGGATTTAAGATAGCGTTAGCACTTCTATATCATTATTTTAACTACTTATATGCGTTATTTTACCCTAGGCACAAAACCTCGGAAAACTGTTTTACATGTCATATATATGTGAAAGTTGTTCAATTTCAGTGTATGGGAAGAGTTTCACATAAGTTTAGAATTAGGGTTGCAGATAGCGTTAGCACTTCTATATCATTTAATTTAACTTCTTATTTGCGTTAGTTTACCCTAGGCGCAAAGGCTGTTAAAATTGTTTTACATGTCATATACATGTGAAAGTTGTTCAAATTTAGTGTATGGCAAGAGTTTCACATAAGTTGAGAATTAGGATTGCAGATAGCATTACCACTTCTATTTCATTTAGTTTAACTACTTATATGCGTTAGTTTACTGTAGTCACAAAGGCTCGGAAAAGTGTTTCACATGTCATATATATGTGAATGTTGTTCAATTTCAGTGTATGGCAAGAGTTTCACATAAGTTGAGAATTAGGATTGCACATTGCATTGCCAGTTCTATATCATGAATTTAACTTCCTATATGCGTTAGTTTACCCTAGGCCCAAAAGCTCGGAAAAGTGTTTTACATGTCATATATATGTGAAAGTTGTTCAATTTTAGTGTATTCCAATAGTTTCACATAAGTTTAGAATTAGGATTGCAGATAGCATTAACAGTTTTGTATCATTTAGTATAACTTCTTATATGCCTTAGTATACCCTAGGCATAAAAACTTGGAAAAGTGTTTTACATGTCATATATATGTGAAAGTGGTTCAGTTTCAGTGTATGGCAAGAGTTTCACATAAGTTGAGAATTAGGATTGCACATTGCATTACCAGTTCTATATCATTTAGTTTAACTTCCTATATGCGTTACTTTACCCTAGGCACAAAAGCTCGGAAAAGTGTTTTACATGTCATATATATGTGAAAGTTGTTCAATTTCAGTGTATTGCAAGAGTTTCATATAAGTTTAGAATTAGGATTTCAAATAGCGTTAGCACTTCTATATCATTTAGTTTAACTACTTATATTCGTTAGTTTACCCTAGGCAGAAAAGCTCGGAAAACTGTTTTACCTGTCATATATATGTGGAAATTGTTCAAATTTAGTGTATGGCAAGAGTTTCACAGAAGTTGAGAATTAGGATTGCAGATAGCATTACCAGTTCTATATCATTTAGTCTAACTACTTACATGCGTTAGTTTACCCCAGCCATAAAAACTCGGAAAAGTGTTGTACATGTCATATATATGTGGAAGTTTTTCAAATTCAGTGTATGGGGAGAGGTTCACATAAGTTTAGAATTAGGATTGCAGATAGCAATAGCAATTTTATATCATTTATTTTAACTACTTATATGTGTTAGTTTACCCTAGGCACAAAAGCTCGGAAAACTGTTTTGCATGTCATATATATGTGAAAGTTTAATTTCAGTGTATGGGAAGAGTTTCACATAAGTTAAGAATTAAAATTGCAGATAGCATTACCAGTTTTGTATCATTTATTATAACTTCTTATATGCCTTAGTTTACCCTTGGCATAAAAACTCGGAAAAGTGTTCTTTCTGTCATATATATGTCAAAAATGTTCAATATCAGTATAATGCAAGGGATTCAAATAAGTTTAGAATTAGGATTGCAGATAGTGTTAGCACTTCTATATCATTTAGTTTAACTTCTTATATGCGTTCTTTTACCTTAGGCACAAAAGCGCGGAAAAGTGTTTTACATGTCATATATATGTGAAAGTTGTTCAATTTCTTATATGTGTTAGTTTACCCTAGCCACAAAAGCTTGGAAAAGTGTTTTACATATCATATATATGTGACATTGTATGGCAAGAGTTTCACATAAGTTTAGAATTAGGATTGCAGATAGCGTTAAAACTTTTATATCATTTATTTTAACTTCTTATATGGGTTAGTTTACCCTAGGCACAAAAGCTCGGAAAACTGTTTTACATGTCATATATATGTGAAAGTTCAATTTCAGTGTATTGGAAGAGTTTCACATAAGTTAAGAATAAGGATTTCAGATAACATTACCAATTTTGTATCATTTAGTATAACTTCTTATATGCCTTAGTTTATCCTAGGCATAAAAACTCGGAAAAGTATTCTATATGTCATATATATGTCAAAGATGTTCAATTTCAGTATAATGCAAGAGATTCAAATAAGTTTAGAATTAGGATTTCAGATAGCGTTAGCACTTCTATATCATTTAGTTTAACTTCTTATATGCGTTCTTTTACCCTAGGCACAAATGCGCGGAAAAGTGTTTTACATGTCATATATATGTGAATGTTGTTCATTTTCCGTGTATGGCAAGAATTTCACAGAAGTTTACAATTAGGATTGCAGATAGCATTACCAGTTTTGTATCATTTAGTATAAATTCTTATATGCCTTAGTTTACCATATGCATAAAACCTCGGAAAAGTGTTCTACATGTCATTTATATGTGAAAGTTGTTCAATTTCAGTGTATGGGAAGAGTTTCACATAAATTTAGAATTAGGATGCAGATAGCACTAGCACTTTTATATCATTTAGTTTAACTACTTATATGCGTTAGTTTACCCTAGGCACAAAAGCTCGGAAAAGTGTTTTACATGTCATATATATGTGAAAGTTGTTCAATTTCAGTGTATGGCAAGAATTTTACATAAGTTTAGAATTAGGATTTAAGATAGCGTTAGCACTTCTATATCATTTAGTTTAACTACTTATATGCGTTATTTTACCCTAGGCACAAAACCTCGGAAAACTGTTTTACATGTCATATATATGTGAAAGTTGTTCAATTTCAGTGTATGGGAAGAGTTTCACATAAGTTTAGAATTAGGGTTGCAGATAGCGTTACCAGTTCTATATCATTTAATTTAACTTCTTAGATGCGGTAGTTTACCCTAGGCATAATAATTCGGAAAAGGCTTGTACATGTCATATGTATGTGATAGTTGTTCAATTTTAGTATATTGCAAGAGTTTCACATAAGTTTAGAATTAGGATTTCAGACAGCGTTAGCACTTCTATATCAATTAGTTTAACTACTTATTTGCGTTAGTTTACCCTAGGCGCAAAGGCTGTTAAAATTGTTTTACATGTCATATACATGTGAAAGTTGTTCAAATTTAGTGTATGGCAAGAGTTTCACATAAGTTGAGAATTAGGATTGCAGATAGCATTACCACTTCTATTTCATTTAGTTTAACTACTTATATGCGTTAGTTTACTGTAGTCACAAAAGCTCGGAAAAGTGTTTCACATGTCATATATATGTGAATGTTGTTCAATTTCAGTGTATGGCAAGAGTTTCACATAAGTTGAGAATTAGGATTGCACATTGCATTGCCAGTTCTATATCATGAATTTAACTTCCTATATGCGTTAGTTTACCCTAGGCCCAAAAGCTCGGAAAAGTGTTTTACATGTCATATATATGTGAAAGTTGTTCAATTTTAGTGTATTCCAATAGTTTCACATAAGTTTAGAATTAGGATTGCAGATAGCATTAACAGTTTTGTATCATTTAGTATAACTTCTTATATGCCTTAGTATACCCTAGGCATAAAAACTTGGAAAAGTGTTTTACATGTCATATATATGTGAAAGTGGTTCAGTTTCAGTGTATGGCAAGAGTTTCACATAAGTTGAGAATTAGGATTGCACATTGCATTACCAGTTCTATATCATTTAGTTTAACTTCCTATATGCGTTACTTTACCCTAGGCACAAAAACTCGGAAAAGTGTTTTACAAGTCATATATATGTGAAAGTTGTTCAATTTCAGTGTATAGCAAGAGTTTCACAGAAGTTGAGAATTAGGATTGCAGATAGCATTACCAGTTCTATATCATTTAGTTTAACTACTTACATGCGTTAGTTTACCCCAGCCATAAAAACTCGGAAAAGTGTTGTACATGTCATATATATGTGGAAGTTTTTCAAATTCAGTGTATGGGGAGAGGTTCACATAAGTTTAGAATTAGGATTGCAGATAGCAATAGCAATTTTATATCATTTATTTTAACTACTTATATGTGTTAGTTTACCCTAGGCACAAAAGCTCGGAAAACTGTTTTGCATGTCATATATATGTGAAAGTTTAATTTCAGTGTATGGGAAGAGTTTCACATAAGTTAAGAATTAAAATTGCAGATAGCATTACCAGTTTTGTATCATTTATTATAACTTCTTATATGCCTTAGTTTACCCTTGGCATAAAAACTCGGAAAAGTGTTCTTTCTGTCATATATATGTCAAAAATGTTCAATATCAGTATAATGCAAGGGATTCAAATAAGTTTAGAATTAGGATTGCAGATAGTGTTAGCACTTCTATATCATTTAGTTTAACTTCTTATATGCGTTCTTTTACCTTAGGCACAAAAGCGCGGAAAAGTGTTTTACATGTCATATATATGTGAAAGTTGTTCAATTTCTTATATGTGTTAGTTTACCCTAGCCACAAACGCTTGGAAAAGTGTTTTACATATCATATATATGTGACATTGTATGGCAAGAGTTTCACATAAGTTTAGAATTAGGATTGCAGATAGCGTTAAAACTTTTATATCATTTATTTTAACTTCTTATATGGGTTAGTTTACCCTAGGCACAAAAGCTCGGAAAACTGTTTTACATGTCATATATATGTGAAAGTTCAATTTCAGTGTATTGGAAGAGTTTCACATAAGTTAAGAATAAGGATTGCAGTTAACATTACCAGTTTTGTATCATTTAGTATAACTTCTTATATGCCTTAGTTTATCCTAGGCATAAAAACTCGAAAAAATATTCTATATGTCATATATGTGTCAAATATGTTCAATTTAGGTATAATGCAAGAGATTCAAATAAGTTTAGAATTAGGATTGCAGATAGCGTTAGCACTTCTATATCATTTAGTTTAACTTTTTATATGGGTTACTTTACCCTAGGCACAAAAGCTCGGAAAAGTGTTTTACATGTCATATATGTGTGAAAGTTGTTCAATTTCAGTGTATGGGAAGAGTTTCACATAAGTTTAGGATTAGGATTGCAGATAGCATTAGCACTTCTATGTCATTTAGTTTAACTACTTGTATGCGTTAGTTTACCCTAGGCACAAAAGCTCTGAAAAGTGTTTTACATGACATATATATGTGAAAGTTGTTCAATTTCAGTGTATTGCAAGAGTTTCATATTAGTTTAGAATTAGGATTTCAAATAGCGTTAGCACTTCTATATCATTTAGTTTAACTACTTATATGCGTTAGTTTACCCTAGGCACAAAAGCTCGAAAAACTGTTTTACATCTCATATATATGTGAAAGTTGTTCAATTTCAGTGTATGGGAAGAGTTTCACATAAGTTTAGATTTAGGATTGCAGATAGCGTTAGCACTTGTATAACATTTAGTTCAATTCCTTATATGTGTTAGTTTACCTTAGGCACAAAAGCTCGGAACAGTGTATTACATGTCATATATGTGTGAAAGTGGTTCAATTTCAGTGTATGGCAAGAATTTTACATAAGTTTAGAATTAGGATTTAAGATAGCGTTAGCACTTCTATATCATTTAGTTTAACTACTTATATGCGTTATTTTACCCTAGGCACAAAACCTCGGAAAACTGTTTTACATGTCATATATATGTGAAAGTTGTTCAATTTCAGTGTATGGGAAGAGTTTCACATAAGTTTAGAATTAGGGTTGCAGATAGCGTTACCAGTTCTATATCATTTAATTTAACTTCTTAGATGCGTTAGTTTACCCTAGGCATAAAAACTCGGAAAAGGGTTCTCTATGTCATATATATGTCAAAGATGTTCAATTTCAATATAATGCAAGAGTTTCAAATAAGTTTAGAATTAGGATTGCAGATAGCGTTAGCACTTCTATATCATTTAGTTTAACTACTTATATGCGTTAGTTTACCCTAGGCACAAAAGCTCAGAAAACTCTTTTAAATATCATATATATGTGAAAGTTGTTCAATTTCAGTGTATGGGAAGAGTTTCACATAATTTTAGAATTAGGATTGCAGATAGCATTACCAGTTTTGTATCATTTAGTATAACTTCTTATATGCCTTAATTTACCCTAGGAATAAAAACTCGGAAGAGGGTTCTCTATGGCATATATATGTCAAAGATGTTCAATTTCAATATAATTCAAGAGATTCAAATAAGTTTAGAATTAGGATTGCAGATAGCATTAGCACTTCTATATCATTTAGTTTAACTTCTTATATGCGTTCTTTTTCCCTAGGCACAAAAGCGCGGAAAAGTGTTTTACATGTCATATATATATGAATGTTGTTCAATTTCAGTGTATGGCAAGAATTTTACATAAGTTTAGAATTAGGATTTAAGATAGCGTTACCACTTCTATATCATTTAGTTTAACTACTTATATGTGTTATTTTACCCAAGGCACAAAACCTCGGAAAACTGTTTTACATGTCATATATATGTGAAAGTTGTTCAATTTCAGTGTATGGGAAGAGTTTCACATAAGTTTAGAATTAGGGTTGCAGATAGCGTTACCAGTTCTATATCATTTAATTTAACTTCTTAGATGCGTTAGTTTACCCTAGGCATAATAATTCGGAAAAGGCTTGTACATGTCATATGTATGTGATAGTTGTTCAATTTTAGTATATTGCAAGAGTTTCACATAAGTTTAGAATTAGGATTGCAGATAGCATTAACAGTTTTGTATCATTTAGTATAACTTCTTATATGCCTTAGTATACCCTAGGCATAAAAACTTGGAAAAGTGTTTTACATGTCATATATATGTGAAAGTGGTTCAGTTTCAGTGTATGGCAAGAGTTTCACATAAGTTGAGAATTAGGATTGCAGATAGCATTACCAGTTCTATATCATTTAGTTTAACTTCCTATATGCGTTACTTTACCCTAGGCACAAAAACTCGGAAAAGTGTTTTACAAGTCATATATATATGTGAAAGTTGTTCAATTTCAGTGTATAGCAAGAGTTTCACAGAAGTTGAGAATTAGGATTGCAGATAGCATTACCAGTTCTATATCATTTAGTTTAACTACTTACATGCGTTAGTTTACCCCAGCCATAAAAACTCGGAAAAGTGTTGTACATGTCATATATATGTGGAAGTTTTTCAAATTCAGTGTATGGGGAGAGGTTCACATAAGTTTAGAATTAGGATTGCAGATAGCAATAGCAATTTTATATCATTTATTTTAACTACTTATATGTGTTAGTTTACCCTAGGCACAAAAGCTCGGAAAACTGTTTTGCATGTCATATATATGTGAAAGTTTAATTTCAGTGTATGGGAAGAGTTTCACATAAGTTAAGAATTAAAATTGCAGATAGCATTACCAGTTTTGTATCATTTATTATAACTTCTTATATGCCTTAGTTTACCCTTGGCATAAAAACTCGGAAAAGTGTTCTTTCTGTCATATATATGTCAAAAATGTTCAATATCAGTATAATGCAAGGGATTCAAATAAGTTTAGAATTAGGATTGCAGATAGTGTTAGCACTTCTATATCATTTAGTTTAACTTCTTATATGCGTTCTTTTACCTTAGGCACAAAAGCGCGGAAAAGTGTTTTACATGTCATATATATGTGAAAGTTGTTCAATTTTAGTGTATTCCAATAGTTTCACATAAGTTTAGAATTAGGATTGCAGATAGCATTAACAGTTTTGTATCATTTAGTATAACTTCTTATATGCCTTAGTATACCCTAGGCATAAAAACTTGGAAAAGTGTTTTACATGTCATATATATGTGAAAGTGGTTCAGTTTCAGTGTATGGCAAGAGTTTCACATAAGTTGAGAATTAGGATTGCACATTGCATTACCAGTTCTATATCATTTAGTTTAACTTCCTATATGCGTTACTTTACCCTAGGCACAAAAGCTCGGAAAAGTGTTTTACATGTCATATATATGTGAAAGTTGTTCAATTTCAGTGTATTGCAAGAGTTTCATATAAGTTTAGAATTAGGATTTCAAATAGCGTTAGCACTTCTATATCATTTAGTTTAACTACTTATATTCGTTAGTTTACCCTAGGCAGAAAAGCTCGGAAAACTGTTTTACCTGTCATATATATGTGGAAATTGTTCAAATTTAGTGTATGGCAAGAGTTTCACAGAAGTTGAGAATTAGGATTGCAGATAGCATTACCAGTTTTGTATCATTTAGTATAACTTCTTATATGCCTTAGTTTACCCTAGGCATAAAAACTCGGAAAAGTGTTTTACAAGTCATATATATATGTGAAAGTTGTTCAATTTCAGTGTATAGCAAGAGTTTCACAGAAGTTGAGAATTAGGATTGCAGATAGCATTACCAGTTCTATATCATTTAGTTTAACTACTTACATGCGTTAGTTTACCCCAGCCATAAAAACTCGGAAAAGTGTTGTACATGTCATATATATGTGGAAGTTTTTCAAATTCAGTGTATGGGGAGAGGTTCACATAAGTTTAGAATTAGGATTGCAGATAGCAATAGCAATTTTATATCATTTATTTTAACTACTTATATGTGTTAGTTTACCCTAGGCACAAAAGCTCGGAAAACTGTTTTGCATGTCATATATATGTGAAAGTTTAATTTCAGTGTATGGGAAGAGTTTCACATAAGTTAAGAATTAAAATTGCAGATAGCATTACCAGTTTTGTATCATTTATTATAACTTCTTATATGCCTTAGTTTACCCTTGGCATAAAAACTCGGAAAAGTGTTCTTTCTGTCATATATATGTCAAAAATGTTCAATATCAGTATAATGCAAGGGATTCAAATAAGTTTAGAATTAGGATTGCAGATAGTGTTAGCACTTCTATATCATTTAGTTTAACTTCTTATATGCGTTCTTTTACCTTAGGCACAAAAGCGCGGAAAAGTGTTTTACATGTCATATATATGTGAAAGTTGTTCAATTTTAGTGTATTCCAATAGTTTCACATAAGTTTAGAATTAGGATTGCAGATAGCATTAACAGTTTTGTATCATTTAGTATAACTTCTTATATGCCTTAGTATACCCTAGGCATAAAAACTTGGAAAAGTGTTTTACATGTCATATATATGTGAAAGTGGTTCAGTTTCAGTGTATGGCAAGAGTTTCACATAAGTTGAGAATTAGGATTGCACATTGCATTACCAGTTCTATATCATTTAGTTTAACTTCCTATATGCGTTACTTTACCCTAGGCACAAAAGCTCGGAAAAGTGTTTTACATGTCATATATATGTGAAAGTTGTTCAATTTCAGTGTATTGCAAGAGTTTCATATAAGTTTAGAATTAGGATTTCAAATAGCGTTAGCACTTCTATATCATTTAGTTTAACTACTTATATTCGTTAGTTTACCCTAGGCAGAAAAGCTCGGAAAACTGTTTTACCTGTCATATATATGTGGAAATTGTTCAAATTTAGTGTATGGCAAGAGTTTCACAGAAGTTGAGAATTAGGATTGCAGATAGCATTACCAGTTTTGTATCATTTAGTATAACTTCTTATATGCCTTAGTTTACCCTAGGCATAAAAACTCGGAAAAGTGTTTTACAAGTCATATATATATGTGAAAGTTGTTCAATTTCAGTGTATAGCAAGAGTTTCACAGAAGTTGAGAATTAGGATTGCAGATAGCATTACCAGTTCTATATCATTTAGTTTAACTACTTACATGCGTTAGTTTACCCCAGCCATAAAAACTCGGAAAAGTGTTGTACATGTCATATATATGTGGAAGTTTTTCAAATTCAGTGTATGGGGAGAGGTTCACATAAGTTTAGAATTAGGATTGCAGATAGCAATAGCAATTTTATATCATTTATTTTAACTACTTATATGTGTTAGTTTACCCTAGGCACAAAAGCTCGGAAAACTGTTTTGCATGTCATATATATGTGAAAGTTTAATTTCAGTGTATGGGAAGAGTTTCACATAAGTTAAGAATTAAAATTGCAGATAGCATTACCAGTTTTGTATCATTTATTATAACTTCTTATATGCCTTAGTTTACCCTTGGCATAAAAACTCGGAAAAGTGTTCTTTCTGTCATATATATGTCAAAAATGTTCAATATCAGTATAATGCAAGGGATTCAAATAAGTTTAGAATTAGGATTGCAGATAGTGTTAGCACTTCTATATCATTTAGTTTAACTTCTTATATGCGTTCTTTTACCTTAGGCACAAAAGCGCGGAAAAGTGTTTTACATGTCATATATATGTGAAAGTTGTTCAATTTCTTATATGTGTTAGTTTACCCTAGCCACAAAAGCTTGGAAAAGTGTTTTACATATCATATATATGTGACATTGTATGGCAAGAGTTTCACATAAGTTTAGAATTAGGATTGCAGATAGCGTTAAAACTTTTATATCATTTATTTTAACTTCTTATATGGGTTAGTTTACCCTAGGCACAAAAGCTCGGAAAACTGTTTTACATGTCATATATATGTGAAAGTTCAATTTCAGTGTATTGGAAGAGTTTCACATAAGTTAAGAATAAGGATTTCAGATAACATTACCAATTTTGTATCATTTAGTATAACTTCTTATATGCCTTAGTTTATCCTAGGCATAAAAACTCGGAAAAGTATTCTATATGTCATATATATGTCAAAGATGTTCAATTTCAGTATAATGCAAGAGATTCAAATAAGTTTAGAATTAGGATTTCAGATAGCGTTAGCACTTCTATATCATTTAGTTTAACTTCTTATATGCGTTCTTTTACCCTAGGCACAAATGCGCGGAAAAGTGTTTTACATGTCATATATATGTGAATGTTGTTCATTTTCCGTGTATGGCAAGAATTTCACAGAAGTTTACAATTAGGATTGCAGATAGCATTACCAGTTTTGTATCATTTAGTATAAATTCTTATATGCCTTAGTTTACCATATGCATAAAACCTCGGAAAAGTGTTCTACATGTCATTTATATGTGAAAGTTGTTCAATTTCAGTGTATGGGAAGAGTTTCACATAAATTTAGAATTAGGATGCAGATAGCACTAGCACTTTTATATCATTTAGTTTAACTACTTATATGCGTTAGTTTACCCTAGGCACAAAAGCTCGGAAAAGTGTTTTACATGTCATATATATGTGAAAGTTGTTCAATTTCAGTGTATGGCAAGAATTTTACATAAGTTTAGAATTAGGATTTAAGATAGCGTTAGCACTTCTATATCATTTAGTTTAACTACTTATATGCGTTATTTTACCCTAGGCACAAAACCTCGGAAAACTGTTTTACATGTCATATATATGTGAAAGTTGTTCAATTTCAGTGTATGGGAAGAGTTTCACATAAGTTTAGAATTAGGGTTGCAGATAGCGTTACCAGTTCTATATCATTTAATTTAACTTCTTAGATGCGGTAGTTTACCCTAGGCATAATAATTCGGAAAAGGCTTGTACATGTCATATGTATGTGATAGTTGTTCAATTTTAGTATATTGCAAGAGTTTCACATAAGTTTAGAATTAGGATTTCAGACAGCGTTAGCACTTCTATATCAATTAGTTTAACTACTTATTTGCGTTAGTTTACCCTAGGCGCAAAGGCTGTTAAAATTGTTTTACATGTCATATACATGTGAAAGTTGTTCAAATTTAGTGTATGGCAAGAGTTTCACATAAGTTGAGAATTAGGATTGCAGATAGCATTACCACTTCTATTTCATTTAGTTTAACTACTTATATGCGTTAGTTTACTGTAGTCACAAAAGCTCGGAAAAGTGTTTCACATGTCATATATATGTGAATGTTGTTCAATTTCAGTGTATGGCAAGAGTTTCACATAAGTTGAGAATTAGGATTGCACATTGCATTGCCAGTTCTATATCATGAATTTAACTTCCTATATGCGTTAGTTTACCCTAGGCCCAAAAGCTCGGAAAAGTGTTTTACATGTCATATATATGTGAAAGTTGTTCAATTTTAGTGTATTCCAATAGTTTCACATAAGTTTAGAATTAGGATTGCAGATAGCATTAACAGTTTTGTATCATTTAGTATAACTTCTTATATGCCTTAGTATACCCTAGGCATAAAAACTTGGAAAAGTGTTTTACATGTCATATATATGTGAAAGTGGTTCAGTTTCAGTGTATGGCAAGAGTTTCACATAAGTTGAGAATTAGGATTGCACATTGCATTACCAGTTCTATATCATTTAGTTTAACTTCCTATATGCGTTACTTTACCCTAGGCACAAAAACTCGGAAAAGTGTTTTACAAGTCATATATATGTGAAAGTTGTTCAATTTCAGTGTATAGCAAGAGTTTCACAGAAGTTGAGAATTAGGATTGCAGATAGCATTACCAGTTCTATATCATTTAGTTTAACTACTTACATGCGTTAGTTTACCCCAGCCATAAAAACTCGGAAAAGTGTTGTACATGTCATATATATGTGGAAGTTTTTCAAATTCAGTGTATGGGGAGAGGTTCACATAAGTTTAGAATTAGGATTGCAGATAGCAATAGCAATTTTATATCATTTATTTTAACTACTTATATGTGTTAGTTTACCCTAGGCACAAAAGCTCGGAAAACTGTTTTGCATGTCATATATATGTGAAAGTTTAATTTCAGTGTATGGGAAGAGTTTCACATAAGTTAAGAATTAAAATTGCAGATAGCATTACCAGTTTTGTATCATTTATTATAACTTCTTATATGCCTTAGTTTACCCTTGGCATAAAAACTCGGAAAAGTGTTCTTTCTGTCATATATATGTCAAAAATGTTCAATATCAGTATAATGCAAGGGATTCAAATAAGTTTAGAATTAGGATTGCAGATAGTGTTAGCACTTCTATATCATTTAGTTTAACTTCTTATATGCGTTCTTTTACCTTAGGCACAAAAGCGCGGAAAAGTGTTTTACATGTCATATATATGTGAAAGTTGTTCAATTTCTTATATGTGTTAGTTTACCCTAGCCACAAACGCTTGGAAAAGTGTTTTACATATCATATATATGTGACATTGTATGGCAAGAGTTTCACATAAGTTTAGAATTAGGATTGCAGATAGCGTTAAAACTTTTATATCATTTATTTTAACTTCTTATATGGGTTAGTTTACCCTAGGCACAAAAGCTCGGAAAACTGTTTTACATGTCATATATATGTGAAAGTTCAATTTCAGTGTATTGGAAGAGTTTCACATAAGTTAAGAATAAGGATTGCAGTTAACATTACCAGTTTTGTATCATTTAGTATAACTTCTTATATGCCTTAGTTTATCCTAGGCATAAAAACTCGAAAAAATATTCTATATGTCATATATGTGTCAAATATGTTCAATTTAGGTATAATGCAAGAGATTCAAATAAGTTTAGAATTAGGATTGCAGATAGCGTTAGCACTTCTATATCATTTAGTTTAACTTTTTATATGGGTTACTTTACCCTAGGCACAAAAGCTCGGAAAAGTGTTTTACATGTCATATATGTGTGAAAGTTGTTCAATTTCAGTGTATGGGAAGAGTTTCACATAAGTTTAGGATTAGGATTGCAGATAGCATTAGCACTTCTATGTCATTTAGTTTAACTACTTGTATGCGTTAGTTTACCCTAGGCACAAAAGCTCTGAAAAGTGTTTTACATGACATATATATGTGAAAGTTGTTCAATTTCAGTGTATTGCAAGAGTTTCATATTAGTTTAGAATTAGGATTTCAAATAGCGTTAGCACTTCTATATCATTTAGTTTAACTACTTATATGCGTTAGTTTACCCTAGGCACAAAAGCTCGAAAAACTGTTTTACATCTCATATATATGTGAAAGTTGTTCAATTTCAGTGTATGGGAAGAGTTTCACATAAGTTTAGATTTAGGATTGCAGATAGCGTTAGCACTTGTATAACATTTAGTTCAATTCCTTATATGTGTTAGTTTACCTTAGGCACAAAAGCTCGGAACAGTGTATTACATGTCATATATGTGTGAAAGTGGTTCAATTTCAGTGTATGGCAAGAATTTTACATAAGTTTAGAATTAGGATTTAAGATAGCGTTAGCACTTCTATATCATTTAGTTTAACTACTTATATGCGTTATTTTACCCTAGGCACAAAACCTCGGAAAACTGTTTTACATGTCATATATATGTGAAAGTTGTTCAATTTCAGTGTATGGGAAGAGTTTCACATAAGTTTAGAATTAGGGTTGCAGATAGCGTTACCAGTTCTATATCATTTAATTTAACTTCTTAGATGCGTTAGTTTACCCTAGGCATAAAAACTCGGAAAAGGGTTCTCTATGTCATATATATGTCAAAGATGTTCAATTTCAATATAATGCAAGAGTTTCAAATAAGTTTAGAATTAGGATTGCAGATAGCGTTAGCACTTCTATATCATTTAGTTTAACTACTTATATGCGTTAGTTTACCCTAGGCACAAAAGCTCAGAAAACTCTTTTAAATATCATATATATGTGAAAGTTGTTCAATTTCAGTGTATGGGAAGAGTTTCACATAATTTTAGAATTAGGATTGCAGATAGCATTACCAGTTTTGTATCATTTAGTATAACTTCTTATATGCCTTAATTTACCCTAGGAATAAAAACTCGGAAGAGGGTTCTCTATGGCATATATATGTCAAAGATGTTCAATTTCAATATAATTCAAGAGATTCAAATAAGTTTAGAATTAGGATTGCAGATAGCATTAGCACTTCTATATCATTTAGTTTAACTTCTTATATGCGTTCTTTTTCCCTAGGCACAAAAGCGCGGAAAAGTGTTTTACATGTCATATATATATGAATGTTGTTCAATTTCAGTGTATGGCAAGAATTTTACATAAGTTTAGAATTAGGATTTAAGATAGCGTTACCACTTCTATATCATTTAGTTTAACTACTTATATGTGTTATTTTACCCAAGGCACAAAACCTCGGAAAACTGTTTTACATGTCATATATATGTGAAAGTTGTTCAATTTCAGTGTATGGGAAGAGTTTCACATAAGTTTAGAATTAGGGTTGCAGATAGCGTTACCAGTTCTATATCATTTAATTTAACTTCTTAGATGCGTTAGTTTACCCTAGGCATAATAATTCGGAAAAGGCTTGTACATGTCATATGTATGTGATAGTTGTTCAATTTTAGTATATTGCAAGAGTTTCACATAAGTTTAGAATTAGGATTGCAGATAGCATTAACAGTTTTGTATCATTTAGTATAACTTCTTATATGCCTTAGTATACCCTAGGCATAAAAACTTGGAAAAGTGTTTTACATGTCATATATATGTGAAAGTGGTTCAGTTTCAGTGTATGGCAAGAGTTTCACATAAGTTGAGAATTAGGATTGCAGATAGCATTACCAGTTCTATATCATTTAGTTTAACTTCCTATATGCGTTACTTTACCCTAGGCACAAAAACTCGGAAAAGTGTTTTACAAGTCATATATATGTGAAAGTTGTTCAATTTCAGTGTATAGCAAGAGTTTCACAGAAGTTGAGAATTAGGATTGCAGATAGCATTACCAGTTCTATATCATTTAGTTTAACTACTTACATGCGTTAGTTTACCCCAGCCATAAAAACTCGGAAAAGTGTTGTACATGTCATATATATGTGGAAGTTTTTCAAATTCAGTGTATGGGGAGAGGTTCACATAAGTTTAGAATTAGGATTGCAGATAGCAATAGCAATTTTATATCATTTATTTTAACTACTTATATGTGTTAGTTTACCCTAGGCACAAAAGCTCGGAAAACTGTTTTGCATGTCATATATATGTGAAAGTTTAATTTCAGTGTATGGGAAGAGTTTCACATAAGTTAAGAATTAAAATTGCAGATAGCATTACCAGTTTTGTATCATTTATTATAACTTCTTATATGCCTTAGTTTACCCTTGGCATAAAAACTCGGAAAAGTGTTCTTTCTGTCATATATATGTCAAAAATGTTCAATATCAGTATAATGCAAGGGATTCAAATAAGTTTAGAATTAGGATTGCAGATAGTGTTAGCACTTCTATATCATTTAGTTTAACTTCTTATATGCGTTCTTTTACCTTAGGCACAAAAGCGCGGAAAAGTGTTTTACATGTCATATATATGTGAAAGTTGTTCAATTTTAGTGTATTCCAATAGTTTCACATAAGTTTAGAATTAGGATTGCAGATAGCATTAACAGTTTTGTATCATTTAGTATAACTTCTTATATGCCTTAGTATACCCTAGGCATAAAAACTTGGAAAAGTGTTTTACATGTCATATATATGTGAAAGTGGTTCAGTTTCAGTGTATGGCAAGAGTTTCACATAAGTTGAGCATTAGGATTGCACATTGCATTACCAGTTCTATATCATTTAGTTTAACTTCCTATATGCGTTACTTTACCCTAGGCACAAAAGCTCGGAAAAGTGTTTTACATGTCATATATATGTGAAAGTTGTTCAATTTCAGTGTATTGCAAGAGTTTCATATAAGTTTAGAATTAGGATTTCAAATAGCGTTAGCACTTCTATATCATTTAGTTTAACTACTTATATTCGTTAGTTTACCCTAGGCAGAAAAGCTCGGAAAACTGTTTTACCTGTCATATATATGTGGAAATTGTTCAAATTTAGTGTATGGCAAGAGTTTCACAGAAGTTGAGAATTAGGATTGCAGATAGCATTACCAGTTTTGTATCATTTAGTATAACTTCTTATATGCCTTAGTTTACCCTAGGCATAAAAACTCGGAAAAGTGTTTTACAAGTCATATATATATGTGAAAGTTGTTCAATTTCAGTGTATAGCAAGAGTTTCACAGAAGTTGAGAATTAGGATTGCAGATAGCATTACCAGTTCTATATCATTTAGTTTAACTACTTACATGCGTTAGTTTACCCCAGCCATAAAAACTCGGAAAAGTGTTGTACATGTCATATATATGTGGAAGTTTTTCAAATTCAGTGTATGGGGAGAGGTTCACATAAGTTTAGAATTAGGATTGCAGATAGCAATAGCAATTTTATATCATTTATTTTAACTACTTATATGTGTTAGTTTACCCTAGGCACAAAAGCTCGGAAAACTGTTTTGCATGTCATATATATGTGAAAGTTTAATTTCAGTGTATGGGAAGAGTTTCACATAAGTTAAGAATTAAAATTGCAGATAGCATTACCAGTTTTGTATCATTTATTATAACTTCTTATATGCCTTAGTTTACCCTTGGCATAAAAACTCGGAAAAGTGTTCTTTCTGTCATATATATGTCAAAAATGTTCAATATCAGTATAATGCAAGGGATTCAAATAAGTTTAGAATTAGGATTGCAGATAGTGTTAGCACTTCTATATCATTTAGTTTAACTTCTTATATGCGTTCTTTTACCTTAGGCACAAAAGCGCGGAAAAGTGTTTTACATGTCATATATATGTGAAAGTTGTTCAATTTTAGTGTATTCCAATAGTTTCACATAAGTTTAGAATTAGGATTGCAGATAGCATTAACAGTTTTGTATCATTTAGTATAACTTCTTATATGCCTTAGTATACCCTAGGCATAAAAACTTGGAAAAGTGTTTTACATGTCATATATATGTGAAAGTGGTTCAGTTTCAGTGTATGGCAAGAGTTTCACATAAGTTGAGAATTAGGATTGCACATTGCATTACCAGTTCTATATCATTTAGTTTAACTTCCTATATGCGTTACTTTACCCTAGGCACAAAAGCTCGGAAAAGTGTTTTACATGTCATATATATGTGAAAGTTGTTCAATTTCAGTGTATTGCAAGAGTTTCATATAAGTTTAGAATTAGGATTTCAAATAGCGTTAGCACTTCTATATCATTTAGTTTAACTACTTATATTCGTTAGTTTACCCTAGGCAGAAAAGCTCGGAAAACTGTTTTACCTGTCATATATATGTGGAAATTGTTCAAATTTAGTGTATGGCAAGAGTTTCACAGAAGTTGAGAATTAGGATTGCAGATAGCATTACCAGTTTTGTATCATTTAGTATAACTTCTTATATGCCTTAGTTTACCCTAGGCATAAAAACTCGGAAAAGTGTTTTACAAGTCATATATATATGTGAAAGTTGTTCAATTTCAGTGTATAGCAAGAGTTTCACAGAAGTTGAGAATTAGGATTGCAGATAGCATTACCAGTTCTATATCATTTAGTTTAACTACTTACATGCGTTAGTTTACCCCAGCCATAAAAACTCGGAAAAGTGTTGTACATGTCATATATATGTGGAAGTTTTTCAAATTCAGTGTATGGGGAGAGGTTCACATAAGTTTAGAATTAGGATTGCAGATAGCAATAGCAATTTTATATCATTTATTTTAACTACTTATATGTGTTAGTTTACCCTAGGCACAAAAGCTCGGAAAACTGTTTTGCATGTCATATATATGTGAAAGTTTAATTTCAGTGTATGGGAAGAGTTTCACATAAGTTAAGAATTAAAATTGCAGATAGCATTACCAGTTTTGTATCATTTATTATAACTTCTTATATGCCTTAGTTTACCCTTGGCATAAAAACTCGGAAAAGTGTTCTTTCTGTCATATATATGTCAAAAATGTTCAATATCAGTATAATGCAAGGGATTCAAATAAGTTTAGAATTAGGATTGCAGATAGTGTTAGCACTTCTATATCATTTAGTTTAACTTCTTATATGCGTTCTTTTACCTTAGGCACAAAAGCGCGGAAAAGTGTTTTACATGTCATATATATGTGAAAGTTGTTCAATTTCTTATATGTGTTAGTTTACCCTAGCCACAAAAGCTTGGAAAAGTGTTTTACATATCATATATATGTGACATTGTATGGCAAGAGTTTCACATAAGTTTAGAATTAGGATTGCAGATAGCGTTAAAACTTTTATATCATTTATTTTAACTTCTTATATGGGTTAGTTTACCCTAGGCACAAAAGCTCGGAAAACTGTTTTACATGTCATATATATGTGAAAGTTCAATTTCAGTGTATTGGAAGAGTTTCACATAAGTTAAGAATAAGGATTTCAGATAACATTACCAATTTTGTATCATTTAGTATAACTTCTTATATGCCTTAGTTTATCCTAGGCATAAAAACTCGGAAAAGTATTCTATATGTCATATATATGTCAAAGATGTTCAATTTCAGTATAATGCAAGAGATTCAAATAAGTTTAGAATTAGGATTTCAGATAGCGTTAGCACTTCTATATCATTTAGTTTAACTTCTTATATGCGTTCTTTTACCCTAGGCACAAATGCGCGGAAAAGTGTTTTACATGTCATATATATGTGAATGTTGTTCATTTTCCGTGTATGGCAAGAATTTCACAGAAGTTTACAATTAGGATTGCAGATAGCATTACCAGTTTTGTATCATTTAGTATAAATTCTTATATGCCTTAGTTTACCATATGCATAAAACCTCGGAAAAGTGTTCTACATGTCATTTATATGTGAAAGTTGTTCAATTTCAGTGTATGGGAAGAGTTTCACATAAATTTAGAATTAGGATGCAGATAGCACTAGCACTTTTATATCATTTAGTTTAACTACTTATATGCGTTAGTTTACCCTAGGCACAAAAGCTCGGAAAAGTGTTTTACATGTCATATATATGTGAAAGTTGTTCAATTTCAGTGTATGGCAAGAATTTTACATAAGTTTAGAATTAGGATTTAAGATAGCGTTAGCACTTCTATATCATTTAGTTTAACTACTTATATGCGTTATTTTACCCTAGGCACAAAACCTCGGAAAACTGTTTTACATGTCATATATATGTGAAAGTTGTTCAATTTCAGTGTATGGGAAGAGTTTCACATAAGTTTAGAATTAGGGTTGCAGATAGCGTTAGCACTTCTATATCATTTAATTTAACTTCTTATTTGCGTTAGTTTACCCTAGGCGCAAAGGCTGTTAAAATTGTTTTACATGTCATATACATGTGAAAGTTGTTCAAATTTAGTGTATGGCAAGAGTTTCACATAAGTTGAGAATTAGGATTGCAGATAGCATTACCACTTCTATTTCATTTAGTTTAACTACTTATATGCGTTAGTTTACTGTAGTCACAAAAGCTCGGAAAAGTGTTTCACATGTCATATATATGTGAATGTTGTTCAATTTCAGTGTATGGCAAGAGTTTCACATAAGTTGAGAATTAGGATTGCACATTGCATTGCCAGTTCTATATCATGAATTTAACTTCCTATATGCGTTAGTTTACCCTAGGCCCAAAAGTTCGGAAAAGTGTTTTACATGTCATATATATGTGAAAGTTGTTCAATTTTAGTGTATTCCAATAGTTTCACATAAGTTTAGAATTAGGATTGCAGATAGCATTAACAGTTTTGTATCATTTAGTATAACTTCTTATATGCCTTAGTATACCCTAGGCATAAAAACTTGGAAAAGTGTTTTACATGTCATATATATGTGAAAGTGGTTCAGTTTCAGTGTATGGCAAGAGTTTCACATAGGTTGAGAATTAGGATTGCACATTGCATTACCAGTTCTATATCATTTAGTTTAACTTCCTATATGCGTTACTTTACCCTAGGCACAAAAGCTCGGAAAAGTGTTTTACATGTCATATATATGTGAAAGTTGTTCAATTTCAGTGTATTGCAAGAGTTTCATATAAGTTTAGAATTAGGATTTCAAATAGCGTTAGCACTTCTATATCATTTAGTTTAACTACTTATATTCGTTAGTTTACCCTAGGCAGAAAAGCTCGGAAAACTGTTTTACCTGTCATATATATGTGGAAATTGTTCAAATTTAGTGTATGGCAAGAGTTTCACAGAAGTTGAGAATTAGGATTGCAGATAGCATTACCAGTTCTATATCATTTAGTCTAACTACTTACATGCGTTAGTTTACCCCAGCCATAAAAACTCGGAAAAGTGTTGTACATGTCATATATATGTGGAAGTTTTTCAAATTCAGTGTATGGGGAGAGGTTCACATAAGTTTAGAATTAGGATTGCAGATAGCAATAGCAATTTTATATCATTTATTTTAACTACTTATATGTGTTAGTTTACCCTAGGCACAAAAGCTCGGAAAACTGTTTTGCATGTCATATATATGTGAAAGTTTAATTTCAGTGTATGGGAAGAGTTTCACATAAGTTAAGAATTAAAATTGCAGATAGCATTACCAGTTTTGTATCATTTATTATAACTTCTTATATGCCTTAGTTTACCCTTGGCATAAAAACTCGGAAAAGTGTTCTTTCTGTCATATATATGTCAAAAATGTTCAATATCAGTATAATGCAAGGGATTCAAATAAGTTTAGAATTAGGATTGCAGATAGTGTTAGCACTTCTATATCATTTAGTTTAACTTCTTATATGCGTTCTTTTACCTTAGGCACAAAAGCGCGGAAAAGTGTTTTACATGTCATATATATGTGAAAGTTGTTCAATTTCTTATATGTGTTAGTTTACCCTAGCCACAAAAGCTTGGAAAAGTGTTTTACATATCATATATATGTGACATTGTATGGCAAGAGTTTCACATAAGTTTAGAATTAGGATTGCAGATAGCGTTAAAACTTTTATATCATTTATTTTAACTTCTTATATGGGTTAGTTTACCCTAGGCACAAAAGCTCGGAAAACTGTTTTACATGTCATATATATGTGAAAGTTCAATTTCAGTGTATTGGAAGAGTTTCACATAAGTTAAGAATAAGGATTTCAGATAACATTACCAATTTTGTATCATTTAGTATAACTTCTTATATGCCTTAGTTTATCCTAGGCATAAAAACTCGGAAACGTATTCTATATGTCATATATATGTCAAAGATGTTCAATTTCAGTATAATGCAAGAGATTCAAATAAGTTTAGAATTAGGATTTCAGATAGCGTTAGCACTTCTATATCATTTAGTTTAACTTCTTATATGCGTTCTTTTACCCTAGGCACAAATGCGCGGAAAAGTGTTTTACATGTCATATATATGTGAATGTTGTTCATTTTCCGTGTATGGCAAGAATTTCACAGAAGTTTACAATTAGGATTGCAGATAGCATTACCAGTTTTGTATCATTTAGTATAAATTCTTATATGCCTTAGTTTACCATATGCATAAAACCTCGGAAAAGTGTTCTACATGTCATTTATATGTGAAAGTTGTTCAATTTCAGTGTATGGGAAGAGTTTCACATAAATTTAGAATTAGGATGCAGATAGCACTAGCACTTTTATATCATTTAGTTTAACTACTTATATGCGTTAGTTTACCCTAGGCACAAAAGCTCGGAAAAGTGTTTTACATGTCATATATATGTGAAAGTTGTTCAATTTCAGTGTATGGCAAGAATTTTACATAAGTTTAGAATTAGGATTTAAGATAGCGTTAGCACTTCTATATCATTTAGTTTAACTACTTATATGCGTTATTTTACCCTAGGCACAAAACCTCGGAAAACTGTTTTACATGTCATATATATGTGAAAGTTGTTCAATTTCAGTGTATGGGAAGAGTTTCACATAAGTTTAGAATTAGGGTTGCAGATAGCGTTACCAGTTCTATATCATTTAATTTAACTTCTTAGATGCGGTAGTTTACCCTAGGCATAATAATTCGGAAAAGGCTTGTACATGTCATATGTATGTGATAGTTGTTCAATTTTAGTATATTGCAAGAGTTTCACATAAGTTTAGAATTAGGATTTCAGACAGCGTTAGCACTTCTATATCAATTAGTTTAACTACTTATTTGCGTTAGTTTACCCTAGGCGCAAAGGCTGTTAAAATTGTTTTACATGTCATATACATGTGAAAGTTGTTCAAATTTAGTGTATGGCAAGAGTTTCACATAAGTTGAGAATTAGGATTGCAGATAGCATTACCACTTCTATTTCATTTAGTTTAACTACTTATATGCGTTAGTTTACTGTAGTCACAAAAGCTCGGAAAAGTGTTTCACATGTCATATATATGTGAATGTTGTTCAATTTCAGTGTATGGCAAGAGTTTCACATAAGTTGAGAATTAGGATTGCACATTGCATTGCCAGTTCTATATCATGAATTTAACTTCCTATATGCGTTAGTTTACCCTAGGCCCAAAAGCTCGGAAAAGTGTTTTACATGTCATATATATGTGAAAGTTGTTCAATTTTAGTGTATTCCAATAGTTTCACATAAGTTTAGAATTAGGATTGCAGATAGCATTAACAGTTTTGTATCATTTAGTATAACTTCTTATATGCCTTAGTATACCCTAGGCATAAAAACTTGGAAAAGTGTTTTACATGTCATATATATGTGAAAGTGGTTCAGTTTCAGTGTATGGCAAGAGTTTCACATAAGTTGAGAATTAGGATTGCACATTGCATTACCAGTTCTATATCATTTAGTTTAACTTCCTATATGCGTTACTTTACCCTAGGCACAAAAGCTCGGAAAAGTGTTTTACATGTCATATATATGTGAAAGTTGTTCAATTTCAGTGTATAGCAAGAGTTTCACAGAAGTTGAGAATTAGGATTGCAGATAGCATTACCAGTTCTATATCATTTAGTTTAACTACTTACATGCGTTAGTTTACCCCAGCCATAAAAACTCGGAAAAGTGTTGTACATGTCATATATATGTGGAAGTTTTTCAAATTCAGTGTATGGGGAGAGGTTCACATAAGTTTAGAATTAGGATTGCAGATAGCAATAGCAATTTTATATCATTTATTTTAACTACTTATATGTGTTAGTTTACCCTAGGCACAAAAGCTCGGAAAACTGTTTTGCATGTCATATATATGTGAAAGTTTAATTTCAGTGTATGGGAAGAGTTTCACATAAGTTAAGAATTAAAATTGCAGATAGCATTACCAGTTTTGTATCATTTATTATAACTTCTTATATGCCTTAGTTTACCCTTGGCATAAAAACTCGGAAAAGTGTTCTTTCTGTCATATATATGTCAAAAATGTTCAATATCAGTATAATGCAAGGGATTCAAATAAGTTTAGAATTAGGATTGCAGATAGTGTTAGCACTTCTATATCATTTAGTTTAACTTCTTATATGCGTTCTTTTACCTTAGGCACAAAAGCGCGGAAAAGTGTTTTACATGTCATATATATGTGAAAGTTGTTCAATTTCTTATATGTGTTAGTTTACCCTAGCCACAAACGCTTGGAAAAGTGTTTTACATATCATATATATGTGACATTGTATGGCAAGAGTTTCACATAAGTTTAGAATTAGGGTTGCAGATAGCGTTAAAACTTTTATATCATTTATTTTAACTTCTTATATGGGTTAGTTTACCCTAGGCACAAAAGCTCGGAAAACTGTTTTACATGTCATATATATGTGAAAGTTCAATTTCAGTGTATTGGAAGAGTTTCACATAAGTTAAGAATAAGGATTGCAGTTAACATTACCAGTTTTGTATCATTTAGTATAACTTCTTATATGCCTTAGTTTACCCTAGGCATAAAAACTCGAAAAAATATTCTATATGTCATATATGTGTCAAATATGTTCAATTTAGGTATAATGCAAGAGATTCAAATAAGTTTAGAATTAGGATTGCAGATAGCGTTAGCACTTCTATATCATTTAGTTTAACTTTTTATATGGGTTACTTTACCCTAGGCACAAAAGCTCGGAAAAGTGTTTTACATGTCATATATGTGTGAAAGTTGTTCAATTTCAGTGTATGGGAAGAGTTTCACATAAGTTTAGGATTAGGATTGCAGATAGCATTAGCACTTCTATGTCATTTAGTTTAACTACTTGTATGCGTTAGTTTACCCTAGGCACAAAAGCTCTGAAAAGTGTTTTACATGACATATATATGTGAAAGTTGTTCAATTTCAGTGTATTGCAAGAGTTTCATATTAGTTTAGAATTAGGATTTCAAATAGCGTTAGCACTTCTATATCATTTAGTTTAACTACTTATATGCGTTAGTTTACCCTAGGCACAAAAGCTCGAAAAACTGTTTTACATCTCATATATATGTGAAAGTTGTTCAATTTCAGTGTATGGGAAGAGTTTCACATAAGTTTAGATTTAGGATTGCAGATAGCGTTAGCACTTGTATAACATTTAGTTCAATTCCTTATATGTGTTAGTTTACCTTAGGCACAAAAGCTCGGAACAGTGTATTACATGTCATATATGTGTGAAAGTGGTTCAATTTCAGTGTATGGGAAGAGTTTCACATAAGTTTAGGATTAGGATTGCTGATAGCGTTAGCACTTCTATATCATTTAGTTTAACTACTTATATGCGTTATTTTACCCTAGGCACAAAACCTCGGAAAACTGTTTTACATGTCATATATATGTGAAAGTTGTTCAATTTCAGTGTATGGGAAGAGTTTCACATAAGTTTAGAATTAGGGTTGCAGATAGCGTTACCAGTTCTATATCATTTAATTTAACTTCTTAGATGCGTTAGTTTACCCTAGGCATAAAAACTCGGAAAAGGGTTCTCTATGTCATATATATGTCAAAGATGTTCAATTTCAATATAATGCAAGAGTTTCAAATAAGTTTAGAATTAGGATTGCAGATAGCGTTAGCACTTCTATATCATTTAGTTTAACTACTTATATGCGTTAGTTTACCCTAGGCACAAAAGCTCAGAAAACTCTTTTAAATGTCATATATATGTGAAAGTTGTTCAATTTCAGTGTATGGGAAGAGTTTCACATAATTTTAGAATTAGGATTGCAGATAGCATTACCAGTTTTGTATCATTTAGTATAACTTCTTATATGCCTTAATTTACCCTAGGAATAAAAACTCGGAAGAGGGTTCTCTATGGCATATATATGTCAAAGATGTTCAATTTCAATATAATTCAAGAGATTCAAATAAGTTTAGAATTAGGATTGCAGATAGCATTAGCACTTCTATATCATTTAGTTTAACTTCTTATATGCGTTCTTTTTCCCTAGGCACAAAAGCGCGGAAAAGTGTTTTACATGTCATATATATATGAATGTTGTTCAATTTCAGTGTATGGCAAGAATTTTACATAAGTTTAGAATTAGGATTTAAGATAGCGTTACCACTTCTATATCATTTAGTTTAACTACTTATATGTGTTATTTTACCCAAGGCACAAAACCTCGGAAAACTGTTTTACATGTCATATATATGTGAAAGTTGTTCAATTTCAGTGTATGGGAAGAGTTTCACATAAGTTTAGAATTAGGGTTGCAGATAGCGTTACCAGTTCTATATCATTTAATTTAACTTCTTAGATGCGTTAGTTTACCCTAGGCATAATAATTCGGAAAAGGCTTGTACATGTCATATGTATGTGATAGTTGTTCAATTTTAGTATATTGCAAGAGTTTCACATAAGTTTAGAATTAGGATTTCAGACAGCGTTAGCACTTCTATATCAATTAGTTTAACTACTTATTTGCGTTAGTTTACCCTAGGCGCAAAGGCTGTTAAAATTGTTTTACATGTCATATACATGTGAAAGTTGTTCAAATTTAGTGTATGGAAAGAGTTTCACAGAAGTTGAGAATTAGGATTGCAGATAGCATTAGCACTTTTATATCATTTAGTTTAACTTCTTATATGGGTTAGTTTACCCTAGGCACAAAAGCTCGGAAAAGTGTTTTACATGTAATATATGTGTGAAAGCTGTTCAATTTCAGTGTATGGGAAGAGTTTCACATAAGTTTAGGATTAGGATTGCAGATAGCGTTAACTCTTCTATATCATTTATTTTAACTACTTATATGCGTTAGTTTACCCTATGCACAAAAGCTCGGAAAAATTGTTTTACACGTCATATATATGTGAAAGTTGTTCAATTTCAGTGTACTGCAAGAGTTTCACAAAAGTTTAGAATTAGGATTGCAGATAGCATTACCAGTTTTGTATCATTTAGTATAACTTCTTATATGCGTTAGTTTACCATAGGCACAAAAGTTTGGAAAAGTGTTTTACATGTCATATATGTATGAATATTGTTCAATTTCAGTGTATGGGAAGAGTTTCACATAAGTTTAGAATTAGGGTTGCTGATAGCGTAACCAGTTCTATAGCATTTATTTCAACTTCTTAGATCCGTTAATTTACCCTAGGCATAAAAACTCAAAAAAGGGTTGTACATGTCATATATATGTGATAGTTGTTCAATTTCAGTATATTGCAAGGGTTTCAAATAAGTTAAAATTTTGGATTGCAGATAGCGTTAACAGTTCTATATCATTTACTTTAACCTCTTATATGCGTTAGTTTACCCTAGGCAAAAAAGCTCGGAAAAGTGTTTTACATGTCATATATATGTGAAAGTTTTTCAATTTCAGTATATGGCAAGAGTTTGACATAAGTTTAGAATTAGGATTGCAGATAGCGTTAGCACTTCTATATCATTTATTTTAACTTCTTATATGCGTTAGTTTACCATAGGCACAAAAGTTTGGAAAAGTGTTTTACATGTCATATATGTATGAAAGTTGTTCAATTTCAGTGTATGGGAAGAGTTTCACATAAGATTAGAATTAGGGTTGCTGATAGCGTAACCAGTTCTATAGCATTTATTTCAACTTCTTAGATCTGTTAATTTACCCTAGGCATAAAAACTCAAAAAAGGGTTGTACATGTCATATATATGTGATAGTTGGTCAATTTCAGTATATTGCAAGGGTTTCAAATAAGTTAAAATTTTGGATTGCAGATAGCGTTAACAGTTCTACATCATTTACTTTAACCTCTTATATGCGTTAGTTTACCCTAGGCAAAAAAGCTCGGAAAAGTATTTTACATGTCATATATATGTGAAAGTTGTTCAATTTCAGTGTGTGGCAAGAGTTTCACATAAGTTTAGAATTAGGATTCCAGATAGCGTTAGCACTTCTGTAACATTTACTTTAACTTCTTATATGTGTTATTTTACCCTAGGCACAAAAGCTCGGAAAATTGTTTTACATATCATATATATATGAAAGTTGTTCAATTTCAGTATATGGGAAGAGTTTCACATAAGTTATAATTCGGGTTGCAGATAGTGTTACCAGTTCTATATCATTTAGTTTAAATTTTAGATGCGTTAGATTACAATAGGCATAAATACTCGGAAAAGTGTTTTACATGTCATATACATGTGGAAGTTATTCAAATTCAGTGTCTGGGAAGAGTATCATAATAGTTTAGTATTAGAGGATTGCAGATAGTGTTAGCACTTCTATAACATTTAGTTCAATTCCTTATATGCGTTAGTTTACCCTCGGAACAAAAGCTCGGAAAAGTGTTTTACATGTAATATATGTGTGAAAGTAGTTCAATTTCAGTGTATGGAAAGAGTTTCACATAAGTTGAGAATTAGGATTACAGATAGAATTACCAGTTCTATATCATTTAGTTTAACTACTTATATGCGTTAGTTTACCCTAGGAACAAAAGCTAGGAAAAGTGTTTTACATGTCATATATATGTGAATGTTGTTCAATTACAGTGTATGGCAAGAGTTTCACATAAGTTTAGAATTAGGATTGAAGATAGCTTTAGCACTTCTATATCATTTAGTTTAACTTCTTATATGCGTTAGATTACCCTAGGCACAAAAGCTTGGAAAACTGTTTTACATGCCATATATGTGTGAATATTGCTCAATTTCAGTGTATGGGAAGAGTTTCACATAAGTTTAGAATTAGGGTTGCAGATAGCGTTACCAGTTCTATATCATTTAGTTTAACTTTTTAGATACATTAGTTAACCCTAGGCATAAAAATTCGGAAAAGGGTTATACATGTCATATATATGTGATCGTTGTTCATATTCAGTATATTGCAAGGGTTTCAAATAAGTTAAAATTTTGTATTGCAGATAGCCTTACCAGTTCTATATCGTTTAGTTTATCTTCTTCAATGCGTTAGATTATCCTAGGCATAAATACTCGGAAAAGTGTTTTACATGTCATATATATGTGAAAGTTGTTAAATTTCAGTGTATGGGAAGAGTTTCACATAACTTTAGAATTAGGATTGCAGATAGCATTACCAGTTTTGTATCATTTAGTATAACTTCTTATATGCCTTTGTTTACCCTAAGCATAAAAACTCGGAAAAGTGTTCTACATGTCATATATATGTCAAAGATGTTCAATTTCAGTATATTGCAAGAGTTTCACATAAGTTGAGAATTAGGATTGCAGATAGCTTTACCAGTTCTATATCATTTAGTTTAACTTCTTATATGGGTTAGTTTACCCTAGGCACAAAAGCTCGGAAAAGTGTTTTACATGTCATATATGTGTGAAAGTTGTTCAATTTCAGTGCATGGGACGAGTTTCACATAAGTTTAGGATTAGGATTGCAGATCGCGTTAGCACTTCTATAACATTTAGTTCAATTCCTTATATGCGTTATTATACCCTAGGCACAAAAGCTCGGAAAAGTGTTTTACATGTAATATATATATATGAAAGTTGTTCAATTTCAGTGTATTGCAAGAATTTCACATAAGTTTAGAATTAGGATTGCAGGTAGAGTTAGCACTTCTATATCATTTAGTTTAACTTCTTATATGCGTTAGTTTACCATAGGCACAAAAGTTCAGAAAAGTGTTTTTCATAGCATATATATGTGAAAGTTGTTCAATTTCAGTGTATGGGAAGAGTTTCACATAAGTTTAGAATTAGGGATGCAGATAGTGTTACCAGTTCTATATCATTAATTTAACTTTTTAGATGCGTTAGATTACACTAGGCATAAATACTCGGAAAAATGTTTTACATGTCATATACATGTGAAAGTTATTCAAATTCAGTGTCTGGGAAGAGTATCACAGAAGTTAAGGTTAGGATGGCAGATAGCGTTAGCACTTCTATATGCCTTAGTTTACCCAAGGGAAAAAAATTGGCGAAGTGGTCTACATGTCATATATATGTGAAAGTTGTTCAATTTTAGTGTATGGGAAGAGTTTCACAGAAGTTGAGAATTAGGATTGTATATAGCATTACAAGTTCTTTATCATTTATTTTAACTACATATATGCGTTGATTTTCCCTAGGCACAAAATCTCGGAAAAGTGTTTTACATGTAATATATGTGTGAAAGTTGTTCAGTTTCAGTGTATGGCAAGAGTTTCACATAAGTTTAGAATTAGAATTGCAGATCGCGTTAGTACTTCTATATCATTTAGTTTAACTTCTTATATGGGTTAGTTTACTCTAGGCACAAAAGCTCGGAAAAGTGTTTTACATGATATATATTGTGAAAGTTGTTCAATTTCAGTGCATGGGACGACTTTCACATAAGTTTAGGATTAGGATTGCAGATCGCATTAGCACTTCTATAACATTTAGTTCAATTCCTTATATGCGTTAGTATACCCTAGGCACAAAAGCTCGGAAAAGTGTTTTACATATCATATATATATGAAAGTTGTTTAATTTCACTGTATGGGAAGAGTTTCAAATAAGTTTAGAATTAGGGTTTCAGATAGCGTTACCAGTTCTATATCATTTATTTTAAGTTCTTAGATGCGTTAGTTTAACCTAGGCATAAAAACTTGGAAAAGGGTTGTACATGTCATATATATGTGATCGTTGTAAAATTTCAGTATATTGCAAGAGTTTCACATAAGTTTAGAATTAGGATTTCAAATAGCTTTAGCAATTCTATAACATTTAGTTCAATTCCTTATATGTGTTAGATTACCCTAGCCACAAAAGCTTGGAAAAGTGTTTTACATATCATATATATGTGAAAGTTGTTCAATTTCAGTGTTTGGGAAGAGTTTCACATAAATTTAGAATTAGGATTGCAGATAGCGTTAGAACTTTTATTTCATTTAGTTAAACTTCTTATATGGGTTTGTTTACCCAAGGCACAAAAGCTCGGAAAAGTGTTTTACATGTCATATATGTGTGAATGTTGTTCAATTTCAGTGTATGGGAAGAGTTTCACATAAATTTAGAATTAGGATTGCAGATAGCATTAGCACTTCTATATCACTTAGTTTAACTACTTATATGCGTTAGTTTACCCTAGGCACAAAAGCTCGGAAAAGTGTTTTACATGTCATATATATGTGAAAGTTGTTCAATTTCAGTGTATTGCAAGATTTTAATATAAGTTTAGAATTAGGATTTCAAATAGCGTTAGCACTTCTATATCATTTAGTTTAACTAATTATATGTGTTAGTTTACCCTAGGAACAAAAGCTCGGAAAACTGTTTTACATGTCATATATATGTGAAAGTTCAATTTCAGTGTATGTGAAGAGTTTCACATAAGTTTAGGATTAGGATTTCAGATAGCGTTAGCACTTTTATATCATTTAGTTTAACTTCTTATATGGGTTACTTTACCATAGGCACAAAAGCTCGGCAAGTGTTTTACATGTCATATATATGTGAAAGTTGTTCAATTTCAGTGTATGGGAAGAGTTTCACATAAATTTAGAATTAGGATGGCAGATAGCAATAGCAATTTTATAACTTTTAGTTTAACTACTTATATGCGTTAGTTTACCCTAGGCACAAAACCTCAGAAAAGTGTTTTACATGTCATTTATATGTGAAAGTTCAATTTCAGTGTATTGGAAGAGTTTCACATAAGTTAAGAATAAGGATTTCAGATAACATTACCAATTTTGTATCATTTAGTATAACTTCTTATATGCCTTAGTTTATCCTAGGCATAAAAACTCGGAAAAGTATTCTATATGTCATATATATGTCAAAGATGTTCAATTTCAGTATAATGCAAGAGATTCAAATAAGTTTAGAATTAGGATTTCAGATAGCGTTAGCACTTCTATATCATTTAGTTTAACTTCTTATATGCGTTCTTTTACCCTAGGCACAAATGCGCGGAAAAGTGTTTTACATGTCATATATATGTGAATGTTGTTCATTTTCCGTGTATGGCAAGAATTTCACAGAAGTTTACAATTAGGATTGCAGATAGCGTTAAAACTTTTATATCATTTATTTTAACTTCTTATATGGGTTAGTTTACCCTAGGCACAAAAGCTCGGAAAACTGTTTTACATGTCATATATATGTGAAAGTTCAATTTCAGTGTATTGGAAGAGTTTCACATAAGTTAAGAATAAGGATTTCAGATAACATTACCAATTTTGTATCATTTAGTATAACTTCTTATATGCCTTAGTTTATCCTAGGCATAAAAACTCGGAAACGTATTCTATATGTCATATATATGTCAAAGATGTTCAATTTCAGTATAATGCAAGAGATTCAAATAAGTTTAGAATTAGGATTTCAGATAGCGTTAGCACTTCTATATCATTTAGTTTAACTTCTTATATGCGTTCTTTTACCCTAGGCACAAATGCGCGGAAAAGTGTTTTACATGTCATATATATGTGAATGTTGTTCATTTTCCGTGTATGGCAAGAATTTCACAGAAGTTTACAATTAGGATTGCAGATAGCATTACCAGTTTTGTATCATTTAGTATAAATTCTTATATGCCTTAGTTTACCATATGCATAAAACCTCGGAAAAGTGTTCTACATGTCATTTATATGTGAAAGTTGTTCAATTTCAGTGTATGGGAAGAGTTTCACATAAATTTAGAATTAGGATGCAGATAGCACTAGCACTTTTATATCATTTAGTTTAACTACTTATATGCGTTAGTTTACCCTAGGCACAAAAGCTCGCAAAAGTGTTTTACAAGTCATTTATATGTGAATGTTGTTCAATTTCAGTGTATGGCAAGAGTTTCACATAAGTTTAGAATTAGGGTTGCAGATAGCGTTAGCACTTCTATATCATTTAATTTAACTTCTTAGATGCGGTAGTTTACCCTAGGCATAAAAACTCGGAAAAGGGTTCTCTATGTCATATATATGTCAAAGATGTTCAATTTCAATATAATGCAAGAGTTTCAAATAAGTTTAGAATTAGGATTGCAGATAGCGTTAGCACTTCTATATCATTTAGTTTAACTTCTTATATGCGTTCTTTTTCCCTAGGCACAAAAGCGCGGAAAAGTGTTTTACATGTCATTTATATGTGAAAGTTGTTCAATTTCAGTGTATGGGAAAAGTTTCACATAAGTTTAGAATAGGGTTGCAGATAGTGTTACCAGTTCTTTATCATTTAGTTTAACTTCTTAGATGCGTTAGATTACCCTAGGCATAAATACTCGGAAAAGTGTTTTACATGTCATATACATGTGGAAGTTATTCAAATATCAGTGTATGGGAAGAATTTCACATAAGTTTAGGATTAGGATTGCAGATAGCATTAGCACTTCTATAACATTTAGTTCAATTCCTTATATGCGTTAGTTTATCCTAGGCACAAAAGCTCGGAAAAGTGTATTACATGTCATATAAATGAGAAAGTTGTTCAATTTCAGTGTATGGGAAGAGTTTCACATAATTTTAGAATTAGGATTGCAGATAGCATTACCAGTTTTGTATCATTTAGTATAACTTCTTATATGCCTTAATTTACCCTAGGCATAAAAACTCGGAAGAGGCTTCTCCATGGCATATATATGTCAAAGATATTCAATTTCAATATAATGCAAGAGTTTCAAATAAGTTTAGAATTAGGATTGCAGATAGCGTTAGCACTTCTATATCATTTAGTTTAACTTCTTATATGCGTTCTTTTTCCCTAGGCACAAAAGCGCGGAAAAGTGTTTTACATGTCATATATATGTGAATGTTGTTCAATTTCAGTGTATGGCAAGAATTTTACATAAGTTTAGAATTAGGATTTAAGATAACGTTAGCACTTCTATATCATTTAGTTTAACTACTTATATGTGTTATTTTACCCTAGGCACAAAACCTCGGAAAACTGTTTTACATGTCATATATATGTGAAAGTTGTTCAATTTCAGTGTATGGGAAGAGTTTCACATAAGTTTAGAATTAGGGTTGCAGATAGCGTTACCAGTTCTATATCATTTAAATTAACTTCTTAGATGCGTTAGTTTACCCTAGGCATAAAAACTCGGAAAAGGGTTCTCTATGTCATATATATGTCAAAGATGTTCAATTTCAATATAATTCAAGAGATTCAAATAAGTTTAGAATTAGGATTGCAGATAGCATTTGCACTTCTATATCATTTAGTTTAACTTCTTATATGCGTTCTTTTTCCCTAGGCACAAAAGCGCGGAAAAGTGTTTTACATGTCATATATATGTGAATGTTGTTCAATTTCAGTGTATGGCAAGAATTTTACATAAGTTTAGAATTAGGATTTAAGATAACGTTAGCACTTCTATATCATTTAGTTTAACTACTTATATGTGTTATTTTGCCCTAGGCACAAAACCTCGGAAAACTGTTTTACATGTCATATATATGTGAAAGTTGTTCAATTTCAGTGTATGGGAAGAGTTTCACATAAGTTTAGAATTAGGGTTGCAGATAGCGTTACCAGTTCTATATCATTTAATTTAACTTCTTAGATGCGTTAGTTTACCCTAGGCATAATAATTCAAAAAAGGGTTCTCTATGTCATATATATGTCAAAGATGTTCAATTTCAATATAATGCAAGAGTTTCAAATAAGTTTAGAATTAGGATTGCAGATAGCAATAGCAATTTTATATCATTTATTTTAACTACTTATATGTGTTAGTTTACCCTAGGCACAAAAGCTCGGAAAACTGTTTTGCATGTCATATATATGTGAAAGTTTAATTTCAGTGTATGGGAAGAGTTTCACATAAGTTAAGAATTAAAATTGCAGATAGCATTACCAGTTTTGTATCATTTATTATAACTTCTTATATGCCTTAGTTTACCCTTGGCATAAAAACTCCGGAAAGTGTTCTTTATGTCATATATATGTCAAAAATGTTCAATATCAGTATAATGCAAGGGATTCAAATAAGTTTAGAATTAGGATTGCAGATAGTGTTAGCACTTCTATATCATTTAGTTTAACTTCTTATATGCGTTCTTTTACCTTAGGCACAAAAGCGCGGAAAAGTGTTTTACATGTCATATATATGTGAAAGTTGTTCAATTTCTTATATGTGTTAGTTTACCCTAGCCACAAAAGCTTGGAAAAGTGTTTTACATATCATATATATGTGACATTGTATGGCAAGAGTTTCACATAAGTTTAGAATTAGGATTGCAGATAGCGTTAAAACTTTTATATCATTTATTTTAACTTCTTATATGGGTTAGTTTACCCTAGGCACAAAAGCTCGGAAAACTGTTTTACATGTCATATATATGTGAAAGTTCAATTTCAGTGTATTGGAAGAGTTTCACATAAGTTAAGAATAAGGATTGCAGTTAACATTACCAGTTTTGTATCATTTAGTATAACTTCTTATATGCCTTAGTTTATCCTAGGCATAAAAACTCGAAAAAATATTCTATATGTCATATATGTGTCAAATATGTTCAATTTAGGTATAATGCAAGAGATTCAAATAAGTTTAGAATTAGGATTGCAGATAGCGTTAGCACTTCTATATCATTTAGTTTAACTTTTTATATGGGTTACTTTACCCTAGGCACAAAAGCTCGGAAAAGTGTTTTACATGTCATATATGTGTGAAAGTTGTTCAATTTCAGTGTATGGGAAGAGTTTCACATAAGTTTAGGATTAGGATTGCAGATAGCATTAGCACTTCTATGTCATTTAGTTTAACTACTTGTATGCGTTATTTTACCCTAGGCACAAAAGCTCTGAAAAGTGTTTTACATGACATATATATGTGAAAGTTGTTCAATTTCAGTGTATTGCAAGAGTTTCATATTAGTTTAGAATTAGGATTTCAAATAGCGTTAGCACTTCTATATCATTTAGTTTAACTACTTATATGCGTTAGTTTACCCTAGGCACAAAAGCTCGAAAAACTGTTTTACATGTCATATATATGTGAAAGTTGTTCAATTTCAGTGTATGGGAAGAGTTTCACATAAGTTTAGAATTAGGATTGCAGATAGCGTTAGCACTTCTATATCATTTAGTTTAACTTCTTATATGTGTTAGTTTACCCTAGCCACAAAAGCTTGGAAAAGTGTTTTACATATCTTATATATTTGAAAGTTGTTCAATTTCAGTGTATGGGAAGAGTTTCACATAAATTTAGAATTAGGATTGCAGATAGCAATAGCAATTTTATATCATTTACTTTAACTACTTATATGCGTTAGTTTACCCTAGTCACAAAAGCTCTGAAAAGTGTTTCACATGTCATATATATGTGAATGTTGTTCAATTTCAGTGTATGGCAAGAGTTTCACATATGTTGAGAATTAGGATTGCAGATAGTGTTAGCACTTCTATATCGTTTAGTTTAACTACTTATTTGCGTTAGTTTACCCTAGGCGCAAACGCTGTTAAAAGTGTTTTTCATGTCATATATATGTGAAAGTTCAAATTTAGTGTATGGCAAGAATTTCACACAAGTTGAGAATTAGGATTGCAGATAGCATTACCACTTCTATTTCATTTAGTTTAACTACTTATATGCGTTAGTTTACCATAGTCACAAAAGCTCGGAAAAGTGTTTCACATGTCATATATATGTGAATGTTGTTCAATTTCAGTGTATGGCAAGAGTTTCACATAAGTTGAGATTTAGGATTGCACATTGCATTGCCAGTTCTATATCATTAATTTAACTTCCTATATGCGTTAGTTTACCCTAGGCCCAAAAGCTCGGAAAAGTGTTTTACATGTCATATATATGTGAAAGTTGTTCAATTTTAGTGTATTCCAATAGTTTCACATAAGTTTAGAATTAGGATTGCAGATAGCATTAACAGTTTTGTATCATTTAGTATAACTTCTTATATGCCTTAGTATACCCTAGGCATAAAAACTTGGAAAAGTGTTTTACATGTCATATATATGTGAAAGTGGTTCAGTTTCAGTGTATGGCAAGAGTTTCACATAAGTTGAGAATTAGGATTGCACATTGCATTACCAGTTCTATATCATTTAGTTTAACTTCCTATATGCGTTACTTTACCCTAGGCACAAAAGCTCGGAAAAGTGTTTTACATGTCATATATATGTGAAAGTTGTTCAATTTCAGTGTATTGCAAGAGTTTCACATAAGTTTAGAATTAGGATTTCAGATAGCGTTAGCACTTCTATATCATTTAGTATAACTTTTTATTCCCTTAGTTTACCATAGGCATAATAACTCGGAAAAGTGTTCTACATGTCATATATATGAGAAAGTTGTTCAATTTAAGTGTATGGCAAGAGTTTCACATAAGTTTAGAATTAGGATTGCAGTTAGCGTTAGTACTTCTATATCATTTAGTTTAACTTCTAATATGCGTTAGTTTACCCTAGGCATAAAAACTCGGAAAACTGTTCTACATGTCATTTATATGTGAAACTTGTTCAATTTCAGTGTATGGGAAGAGTTTCACATTAATTTAGAATTAGGATTGCAGATAACATTAGCACTTCTATATCATTTAGTTTAACTACTTATATGCGTTAGTTTACCCTAGGCACAAAAGCTCGGAAAAGTGTTTTACATGTCATATATATGAATGTTGTTCAATTTGAGTGTATGGCAAGAGTTTTACATAAGTTTAGAATTAGGATTGCAGATAGCGTTAGCACTTCTATATCATTTAGTTTAACTTCTTATATGGGTTCATTTACCCTAGGCAGAAAAGCTCGGAAAAGTGTTTTACCTGTCATATATGTGTGAATGTTGTTCAATTTCAGTGTATGGGAAGAGTTTCACATAAGTTTAGGATTAGGATTGCAGATAGCGTTAGCACTTCTATATCATTTAGTTTAACTACTTATATGCGTTAGTTTACCCTAGGCACAAAAGCTCGGAAAAGTGTTTTACATGTCATATACATGTGGAAGTTATTCAAATATCAGTGTATGGGAAGAATTTCACATAAGTTTAGGATTAGGATTGCAGATAGCATTAGCACTTCTATAACATTTAGTTTAACTTCTTATATGCGTTAGTTTACCCTAGGCATAAAAACTCGTAAAGTGTTCTACATGTCATTTATATGTGAAAGTTGTTCAATTTCAGTGTATGGGAAAAGTTTCACATAAGTTTAGAATAGGGTTGCAGATAGTGTTACCAGTTCTTTATCATTTAGTTTAACTTCTTAGATGCGTTAGATTACCCTAGGCATAAATACTCGGAAAAGTGTTTTACATGTCATATACATGTGGAAGTTATTCAAATATCAGTGTATGGGAAGAATTTCACATAAGTTTAGGATTAGGATTGCAGATAGCATTAGCACTTCTATAACATTTAGTTCAATTCCTTATATGCGTTAGTTTATCCTAGGCACAAAAGCTCGGAAAAGTGTATTACATGTCATATAAATGAGAAAGTTGTTCAATTTCAGTGTATGGGAAGAGTTTCACATAATTTTAGAATTAGGATTGCAGATAGCATTACCAGTTTTGTATCATTTAGTATAACTTCTTATATGCCTTAATTTACCCTAGGCATAAAAACTCGGAAGAGGCTTCTCCATGGCATATATATGTCAAAGATATTCAATTTCAATATAATGCAAGAGTTTCAAATAAGTTTAGAATTAGGATTGCAGATAGCGTTAGCACTTCTATATCATTTAGTTTAACTTCTTATATGCGTTCTTTTTCCCTAGGCACAAAAGCGCGGAAAAGTGTTTTACATGTCATATATATGTGAATGTTGTTCAATTTCAGTGTATGGCAAGAGTTTCACATAAGTTGAGATTTAGGATTGCACATTGCATTGCCAGTTCTATATCATTAATTTAACTTCCTATATGCGTTAGTTTACCCTAGGCCCAAAAGCTCGGAAAAGTGTTTTACATGTCATATATATGTGAAAGTTGTTCAATTTTAGTGTATTCCAATAGTTTCACATAAGTTTAGAATTAGGATTGCAGATAGCATTAACAGTTTTGTATCATTTAGTATAACTTCTTATATGCCTTAGTATACCCTAGGCATAAAAACTTGGAAAAGTGTTTTACATGTCATATATATGTGAAAGTGGTTCAGTTTCAGTGTATGGCAAGAGTTTCACATAAGTTGAGAATTAGGATTGCACATTGCATTACCAGTTCTATATCATTTAGTTTAACTTCCTATATGCGTTACTTTACCCTAGGCACAAAAGCTCGGAAAAGTGTTTTACATGTCATATATATGTGAAAGTTGTTCAATTTCAGTGTATTGCAAGAGTTTCACATAAGTTTAGAATTAGGATTTCAGATAGCGTTAGCACTTCTATATCATTTAGTATAACTTTTTATTCCCTTAGTTTACCATAGGCATAATAACTCGGAAAAGTGTTCTACATGTCATATATATGAGAAAGTTGTTCAATTTAAGTGTATGGCAAGAGTTTCACATAAGTTTAGAATTAGGATTGCAGTTAGCGTTAGTACTTCTATATCATTTAGTTTAACTTCTAATATGCGTTAGTTTACCCTAGGCATAAAAACTCGGAAAACTGTTCTACATGTCATTTATATGTGAAACTTGTTCAATTTCAGTGTATGGGAAGAGTTTCACATTAATTTAGAATTAGGATTGCAGATAACATTAGCACTTCTATATCATTTAGTTTAACTACTTATATGCGTTAGTTTACCCTAGGCACAAAAGCTCGGAAAAGTGTTTTACATGTCATATATATGAATGTTGTTCAATTTGAGTGTATGGCAAGAGTTTTACATAAGTTTAGAATTAGGATTGCAGATAGCGTTAGCACTTCTATATCATTTAGTTTAACTTCTTATATGGGTTCATTTACCCTAGGCAGAAAAGCTCGGAAAAGTGTTTTACCTGTCATATATGTGTGAATGTTGTTCAATTTCAGTGTATGGGAAGAGTTTCACATAAGTTTAGGATTAGGATTGCAGATAGCGTTAGCACTTCTATATCATTTAGTTTAACTACTTATATGCGTTAGTTTACCCTAGGCACAAAAGCTCGGAAAAGTGTTTTACATGTCATATACATGTGGAAGTTATTCAAATATCAGTGTATGGGAAGAATTTCACATAAGTTTAGGATTAGGATTGCAGATAGCATTAGCACTTCTATAACATTTAGTTTAACTTCTTATATGCGTTAGTTTACCCTAGGCATAAAAACTTGTAAAGTGTTCTACATGTCATTTATATGTGAAAGTTGTTCAATTTCAGTGTATGGGAAAAGTTTCACATAAGTTTAGAATAGGGTTGCAGATAGTGTTACCAGTTCTTTATCATTTAGTTTAACTTCTTAGATGCGTTAGATTACCCTAGGCATAAATACTCGGAAAAGTGTTTTACATGTCATATACATGTGGAAGTTATTCAAATATCAGTGTATGGGAAGAATTTCACATAAGTTTAGGATTAGGATTGCAGATAGCATTAGCACTTCTATAACATTTAGTTCAATTCCTTATATGCGTTAGTTTATCCTAGGCACAAAAGCTCGGAAAAGTGTATTACATGTCATATAAATGAGAAAGTTGTTCAATTTCAGTGTATGGGAAGAGTTTCACATAATTTTAGAATTAGGATTGCAGATAGCATTACCAGTTTTGTATCATTTAGTATAACTTCTTATATGCCTTAATTTACCCTAGGCATAAAAACTCGGAAGAGGCTTCTCCATGGCATATATATGTCAAAGATATTCAATTTCAATATAATGCAAGAGTTTCAAATAAGTTTAGAATTAGGATTGCAGATAGCGTTAGCACTTCTATATCATTTAGTTTAACTTCTTATATGCGTTCTTTTTCCCTAGGCACAAAAGCGCGGAAAAGTGTTTTACATGTCATATATATGTGAATGTTGTTCAATTTCAGTGTATGGCAAGAGTTTCACATAAGTTGAGATTTAGGATTGCACATTGCATTGCCAGTTCTATATCATTAATTTAACTTCCTATATGCGTTAGTTTACCCTAGGCCCAAAAGCTCGGAAAAGTGTTTTACATGTCATATATATGTGAAAGTTGTTCAATTTTAGTGTATTCCAATAGTTTCACATAAGTTTAGAATTAGGATTGCAGATAGCATTAACAGTTTTGTATCATTTAGTATAACTTCTTATATGCCTTAGTATACCCTAGGCATAAAAACTTGGAAAAGTGTTTTACATGTCATATATATGTGAAAGTGGTTCAGTTTCAGTGTATGGCAAGAGTTTCACATAAGTTGAGAATTAGGATTGCACATTGCATTACCAGTTCTATATCATTTAGTTTAACTTCCTATATGCGTTACTTTACCCTAGGCACAAAAGCTCGGAAAAGTGTTTTACATGTCATATATATGTGAAAGTTGTTCAATTTCAGTGTATTGCAAGAGTTTCACATAAGTTTAGAATTAGGATTTCAGATAGCGTTAGCACTTCTATATCATTTAGTATAACTTTTTATTCCCTTAGTTTACCATAGGCATAATAACTCGGAAAAGTGTTCTACATGTCATATATATGAGAAAGTTGTTCAATTTAAGTGTATGGCAAGAGTTTCACATAAGTTTAGAATTAGGATTGCAGTTAGCGTTAGTACTTCTATATCATTTAGTTTAACTTCTAATATGCGTTAGTTTACCCTAGGCATAAAAACTCGGAAAACTGTTCTACATGTCATTTATATGTGAAACTTGTTCAATTTCAGTGTATGGGAAGAGTTTCACATTAATTTAGAATTAGGATTGCAGATAACATTAGCACTTCTATATCATTTAGTTTAACTACTTATATGCGTTAGTTTACCCTAGGCACAAAAGCTCGGAAAAGTGTTTTACATGTCATATATATGAATGTTGTTCAATTTGAGTGTATGGCAAGAGTTTTACATAAGTTTAGAATTAGGATTGCAGATAGCGTTAGCACTTCTATATCATTTAGTTTAACTTCTTATATGGGTTCATTTACCCTAGGCAGAAAAGCTCGGAAAAGTGTTTTACCTGTCATATATGTGTGAATGTTGTTCAATTTCAGTGTATGGGAAGAGTTTCACATAAGTTTAGGATTAGGATTGCAGATAGCGTTAGCACTTCTATATCATTTAGTTTAACTACTTATATGCGTTAGTTTACCCTAGGCACAAAAGCTCGGAAAAGTGTTTTACATGTCATATACATGTGGAAGTTATTCAAATATCAGTGTATGGGAAGAATTTCACATAAGTTTAGGATTAGGATTGCAGATAGCATTAGCACTTCTATAACATTTAGTTTAACTTCTTATATGCGTTAGTTTACCCTAGGCATAAAAACTCGTAAAGTGTTCTACATGTCATTTATATGTGAAAGTTGTTCAATTTCAGTGTATGGGAAAAGTTTCACATAAGTTTAGAATAGGGTTGCAGATAGTGTTACCAGTTCTTTATCATTTAGTTTAACTTCTTAGATGCGTTAGATTACCCTAGGCATAAATACTCGGAAAAGTGTTTTACATGTCATATACATGTGGAAGTTATTCAAATATCAGTGTATGGGAAGAATTTCACATAAGTTTAGGATTAGGATTGCAGATAGCATTAGCACTTCTATAACATTTAGTTCAATTCCTTATATGCGTTAGTTTATCCTAGGCACAAAAGCTCGGAAAAGTGTATTACATGTCATATAAATGAGAAAGTTGTTCAATTTCAGTGTATGGGAAGAGTTTCACATAATTTTAGAATTAGGATTGCAGATAGCATTACCAGTTTTGTATCATTTAGTATAACTTCTTATATGCCTTAATTTACCCTAGGCATAAAAACTCGGAAGAGGCTTCTCCATGGCATATATATGTCAAAGATATTCAATTTCAATATAATGCAAGAGTTTCAAATAAGTTTAGAATTAGGATTGCAGATAGCGTTAGCACTTCTATATCATTTAGTTTAACTTCTTATATGCGTTCTTTTTCCCTAGGCACAAAAGCGCGGAAAAGTGTTTTACATGTCATATATATGTGAATGTTGTTCAATTTCAGTGTATGGCAAGAGTTTCACATAAGTTGAGATTTAGGATTGCACATTGCATTGCCAGTTCTATATCATTAATTTAACTTCCTATATGCGTTAGTTTACCCTAGGCCCAAAAGCTCGGAAAAGTGTTTTACATGTCATATATATGTGAAAGTTGTTCAATTTTAGTGTATTCCAATAGTTTCACATAAGTTTAGAATTAGGATTGCAGATAGCATTAACAGTTTTGTATCATTTAGTATAACTTCTTATATGCCTTAGTATACCCTAGGCATAAAAACTTGGAAAAGTGTTTTACATGTCATATATATGTGAAAGTGGTTCAGTTTCAGTGTATGGCAAGAGTTTCACATAAGTTGAGAATTAGGATTGCACATTGCATTACCAGTTCTATATCATTTAGTTTAACTTCCTATATGCGTTACTTTACCCTAGGCACAAAAGCTCGGAAAAGTGTTTTACATGTCATATATATGTGAAAGTTGTTCAATTTCAGTGTATTGCAAGAGTTTCACATAAGTTTAGAATTAGGATTTCAGATAGCGTTAGCACTTCTATATCATTTAGTATAACTTTTTATTCCCTTAGTTTACCATAGGCATAATAACTCGGAAAAGTGTTCTACATGTCATATATATGAGAAAGTTGTTCAATTTAAGTGTATGGCAAGAGTTTCACATAAGTTTAGAATTAGGATTGCAGTTAGCGTTAGTACTTCTATATCATTTAGTTTAACTTCTAATATGCGTTAGTTTACCCTAGGCATAAAAACTCGGAAAACTGTTCTACATGTCATTTATATGTGAAACTTGTTCAATTTCAGTGTATGGGAAGAGTTTCACATTAATTTAGAATTAGGATTGCAGATAACATTAGCACTTCTATATCATTTAGTTTAACTACTTATATGCGTTAGTTTACCCTAGGCACAAAAGCTCGGAAAAGTGTTTTACATGTCATATATATGAATGTTGTTCAATTTGAGTGTATGGCAAGAGTTTTACATAAGTTTAGAATTAGGATTGCAGATAGCGTTAGCACTTCTATATCATTTAGTTTAACTTCTTATATGGGTTCATTTACCCTAGGCAGAAAAGCTCGGAAAAGTGTTTTACCTGTCATATATGTGTGAATGTTGTTCAATTTCAGTGTATGGGAAGAGTTTCACATAAGTTTAGGATTAGGATTGCAGATAGCGTTAGCACTTCTATATCATTTAGTTTAACTACTTATATGCGTTAGTTTACCCTAGGCACAAAAGCTCGGAAAAGTGTTTTACATGTCATATACATGTGGAAGTTATTCAAATATCAGTGTATGGGAAGAATTTCACATAAGTTTAGGATTAGGATTGCAGATAGCATTAGCACTTCTATAACATTTAGTTTAACTTCTTATATGCGTTAGTTTACCCTAGGCATAAAAACTCGTAAAGTGTTCTACATGTCATTTATATGTGAAAGTTGTTCAATTTCAGTGTATGGGAAAAGTTTCACATAAGTTTAGAATAGGGTTGCAGATAGTGTTACCAGTTCTTTATCATTTAGTTTAACTTCTTAGATGCGTTAGATTACCCTAGGCATAAATACTCGGAAAAGTGTTTTACATGTCATATACATGTGGAAGTTATTCAAATATCAGTGTATGGGAAGAATTTCACATAAGTTTAGGATTAGGATTGCAGATAGCATTAGCACTTCTATAACATTTAGTTCAATTCCTTATATGCGTTAGTTTATCCTAGGCACAAAAGCTCGGAAAAGTGTATTACATGTCATATAAATGAGAAAGTTGTTCAATTTCAGTGTATGGGAAGAGTTTCACATAATTTTAGAATTAGGATTGCAGATAGCATTACCAGTTTTGTATCATTTAGTATAACTTCTTATATGCCTTAATTTACCCTAGGCATAAAAACTCGGAAGAGGCTTCTCCATGGCATATATATATCAAAGATATTCAATTTCAATATAATGCAAGAGTTTCAAATAAGTTTAGAATTAGGATTGCAGATAGCGTTAGCACTTCTATATCATTTAGTTTAACTTCTTATATGCGTTCTTTTTCCCTAGGCACAAAAGCGCGGAAAAGTGTTTTACATGTCATATATATGTGAATGTTGTTCAATTTCAGTGTATGGCAAGAATTTTACATAAGTTTAGAATTAGGATTTAAGATAACGTTAGCACTTCTATATCATTTAGTTTAACTACTTATATGTGTTATTTTACCCTAGGCACAAAACCTCGGAAAACTGTTTTACATGTCATATATATGTGAAAGTTGTTCAATTTCAGTGTATGGGAAGAGTTTCACATAAGTTTAGAATTAGGGTTGCAGATAGCGTTACCAGTTCTATATCATTTAAATTAACTTCTTAGATGCGTTAGTTTACCCTAGGCATAAAAACTCGGAAAAGGGTTCTCTATGTCATATATATGTCAAAGATGTTCAATTTCAATATAATTCAAGAGATTCAAATAAGTTTAGAATTAGGATTGCAGATAGCATTTGCACTTCTATATCATTTAGTTTAACTTCTTATATGCGTTCTTTTTCCCTAGGCACAAAAGCGCGGAAAAGTGTTTTACATGTCATATATATGTGAATGTTGTTCAATTTCAGTGTATGGCAAGAATTTTACATAAGTTTAGAATTAGGATTTAAGATAACGTTAGCACTTCTATATCATTTAGTTTAACTACTTATATGTGTTATTTTGCCCTAGGCACAAAACCTCGGAAAACTGTTTTACATGTCATATATATGTGAAAGTTGTTCAATTTCAGTGTATGGGAAGAGTTTCACATAAGTTTAGAATTAGGGTTGCAGATAGCGTTACCAGTTCTATATCATTTAATTTAACTTCTTAGATGCGTTAGTTTACCCTAGGCATAATAATTCAAAAAAGGGTTCTCTATGTCATATATATGTCAAAGATGTTCAATTTCAATATAATGCAAGAGTTTCAAATAAGTTTAGAATTAGGATTGCAGATAGCATGACCCGTTTTGTATCATTTAGTATAAATTCTTATATGCCTTAGGTTATCATAGGCATATAACCTCGGAGAAGTGTTCTACATGTCATTTATATGTGAAAGTTGTTCAATTTCAGTGTAGAGGAAGAGTTTCACATAAATTTAGAATAAGGATTGCAGATAGCGTTAGCACTTTTATATCATTTAGTTTAACTTCTTATATGGGTTACTTTACCATAGGCACAAAAGCTCGGCAAAGTGTTTTACATGTCATATATATGTGAAAGTTGTTCAATTTCAGTGTATGGGAAGAGTTTCACATAAATTTAGAATTAGGATGGCAGATAGCAATAGCAATTTTATATCTTTTAGTTTAACTACTTATATGCGTTAGTTTACCATAGGCACAAAACCTCAGAAAAGTGTTTTACATGTCATTTATATGTGAATGTTGTTCAATTTCAGTGTATGGGAAGAGTTTCACATAAATTTAGAATTAGGATGAAGATAGCACTAGTACTTTTATATCATTTAGTTTAACTACTTATATGCGTTAGTTTACCCTAGGCACAAAAGCTCGCAAAAGTGTTTTACAAGTCATTTATATGTGAATGTTGTTCAATTTCAGTGTATGGCAAGAGTTTCACATAAGTTTAGAATTAGGATTGCAGATAGCGTTAGCACTTCTATAACATTTAGTTCAATTCCTTATATGTGTTAGTTTACCCTAGGCACAAAAGCTTGGAAAACTGTTTTACATGTCATATATGTGTGAATATTGCTCAATTTCAGTGTATGGGAAGAGTTTCACATAAGTTTAGAATTAGGATTGCAGATAGCGTTAGCACTTTTATATCATTTAGTTTAACTTCTTATATGGGTTACTTTACCCTAGGCACAAAAGCTCGGAAAAGTGTTTTACATGTCATATATGTGTGAAAGTTGTTCAATTTCAGTGTATGGGAAGAGTTTCACATAAGTTTAGGATTAGGATTGCAGGTAGTGTTAGCACATCTATATTATTTAGTTTAACTACTTGTATGCGTTAGTTTACCCTAGGCACAAAAGCTCAGAAAAGTGTTGTACATGTCATATATATGTGAAAGTTTCAATTTCAGTGTGTTGCAAGAGTTTCATATAAGTTTAGAATTAGGATTTCAAATAGCGTTAGCATTTCTATATCATTTAGTTTAACTACTTATATGCGTTAGTTTACCCTAGGCACAAAAGCTCGAAAAACTGTTTTACATGTCATATATATGTGAAAGTTGTTCAATTTCAGTGTATGGGAAGAGTTTCACATAAGTTTAGAATTAGGATTGCAGATAGCGTTAGCACTTCTAAAACATTTAGTTCAATTCCTTATATGTGTTAGTTTACCCTAGCCACAAAAGCTAGGAAAAGTGTTTTACATATCATATATATGTGACAGTTGTTCAATTTCATTGTATGGGAAGAGTTTCACATAAATTTAGAATTAGGATTGCAGATAGCATTAGCACTTCTATATCATTTAGTTTAACTACTTATATGCGTTAGTTTACCTTAGGCACAAAAGCTCAGAAAAGTGTTTTACATGTCATTTATATGTGAATGTTGTTCAATTTCAGTGTATGGCAAGAGTTTCACATAAGTTTAGAATTAGGATTGCAGATAGCATTACCACTTCTATTTCATTTAGTTTAACTACTTATATGCGTTAGTTTACCATAGTCACAAAAGCTCGGAAAAGTGTTTCACATGTCATATATATGTGAATGTTGTTCAATTTCAGTGTATGGCAAGAGTTTCACATAAGTTGAGATTTAGGATTGCACATTGCATTGCCAGTTCTATATCATTAATTTAACTTCCTATATGCGTTAGTTTACCCTAGGCCCAAAAGCTCGGAAAAGTGTTTTACATGTCATATATATGTGAAAGTTGTTCAATTTTAGTGTATTCCAATAGTTTCACATAAGTTTAGAATTAGGATTGCAGATAGCATTAACAGTTTTGTATCATTTAGTATAACTTCTTATATGCCTTAGTATACCCTAGGCATAAAAACTTGGAAAAGTGTTTTACATGTCATATATATGTGAAAGTGGTTCAGTTTCAGTGTATGGCAAGAGTTTCACATAAGTTGAGAATTAGGATTGCACATTGCATTACCAGTTCTATATCATTTAGTTTAACTTCCTATATGCGTTACTTTACCCTAGGCACAAAAGCTCGGAAAAGTGTTTTACATGTCATATATATGTGAAAGTTGTTCAATTTCAGTGTATTGCAAGAGTTTCACATAAGTTTAGAATTAGGATTTCAGATAGCGTTAGCACTTCTATATCATTTAGTATAACTTTTTATTCCCTTAGTTTACCATAGGCATAATAACTCGGAAAAGTGTTCTACATGTCATATATATGAGAAAGTTGTTCAATTTAAGTGTATGGCAAGAGTTTCACATAAGTTTAGAATTAGGATTGCAGTTAGCGTTAGTACTTCTATATCATTTAGTTTAACTTCTAATATGCGTTAGTTTACCCTAGGCATAAAAACTCGGAAAACTGTTCTACATGTCATTTATATGTGAAACTTGTTCAATTTCAGTGTATGGGAAGAGTTTCACATTAATTTAGAATTAGGATTGCAGATAACATTAGCACTTCTATATCATTTAGTTTAACTACTTATATGCGTTAGTTTACCCTAGGCACAAAAGCTCGGAAAAGTGTTTTACATGTCATATATATGAATGTTGTTCAATTTGAGTGTATGGCAAGAGTTTTACATAAGTTTAGAATTAGGATTGCAGATAGCGTTAGCACTTCTATATCATTTAGTTTAACTTCTTATATGGGTTCATTTACCCTAGGCAGAAAAGCTCGGAAAAGTGTTTTACCTGTCATATATGTGTGAATGTTGTTCAATTTCAGTGTATGGGAAGAGTTTCACATAAGTTTAGGATTAGGATTGCAGATAGCGTTAGCACTTCTATATCATTTAGTTTAACTACTTATATGCGTTAGTTTACCCTAGGCACAAAAGCTCGGAAAAGTGTTTTACATGTCATATACATGTGGAAGTTATTCAAATATCAGTGTATGGGAAGAATTTCACATAAGTTTAGGATTAGGATTGCAGATAGCATTAGCACTTCTATAACATTTAGTTTAACTTCTTATATGCGTTAGTTTACCCTAGGCATAAAAACTCGTAAAGTGTTCTACATGTCATTTATATGTGAAAGTTGTTCAATTTCAGTGTATGGGAAAAGTTTCACATAAGTTTAGAATAGGGTTGCAGATAGTGTTACCAGTTCTTTATCATTTAGTTTAACTTCTTAGATGCGTTAGATTACCCTAGGCATAAATACTCGGAAAAGTGTTTTACATGTCATATACATGTGGAAGTTATTCAAATATCAGTGTATGGGAAGAATTTCACATAAGTTTAGGATTAGGATTGCAGATAGCATTAGCACTTCTATAACATTTAGTTCAATTCCTTATATGCGTTAGTTTATCCTAGGCACAAAAGCTCGGAAAAGTGTATTACATGTCATATAAATGAGAAAGTTGTTCAATTTCAGTGTATGGGAAGAGTTTCACATAATTTTAGAATTAGGATTGCAGATAGCATTACCAGTTTTGTATCATTTAGTATAACTTCTTATATGCCTTAATTTACCCTAGGCATAAAAACTCGGAAGAGGCTTCTCCATGGCATATATATGTCAAAGATATTCAATTTCAATATAATGCAAGAGTTTCAAATAAGTTTAGAATTAGGATTGCAGATAGCGTTAGCACTTCTATATCATTTAGTTTAACTTCTTATATGCGTTCTTTTTCCCTAGGCACAAAAGCGCGGAAAAGTGTTTTACATGTCATATATATGTGAATGTTGTTCAATTTCAGTGTATGGCAAGAGTTTCACATAAGTTGAGATTTAGGATTGCACATTGCATTGCCAGTTCTATATCATTAATTTAACTTCCTATATGCGTTAGTTTACCCTAGGCCCAAAAGCTCGGAAAAGTGTTTTACATGTCATATATATGTGAAAGTTGTTCAATTTTAGTGTATTCCAATAGTTTCACATAAGTTTAGAATTAGGATTGCAGATAGCATTAACAGTTTTGTATCATTTAGTATAACTTCTTATATGCCTTAGTATACCCTAGGCATAAAAACTTGGAAAAGTGTTTTACATGTCATATATATGTGAAAGTGGTTCAGTTTCAGTGTATGGCAAGAGTTTCACATAAGTTGAGAATTAGGATTGCACATTGCATTACCAGTTCTATATCATTTAGTTTAACTTCCTATATGCGTTACTTTACCCTAGGCACAAAAGCTCGGAAAAGTGTTTTACATGTCATATATATGTGAAAGTTGTTCAATTTCAGTGTATTGCAAGAGTTTCACATAAGTTTAGAATTAGGATTTCAGATAGCGTTAGCACTTCTATATCATTTAGTATAACTTTTTATTCCCTTAGTTTACCATAGGCATAATAACTCGGAAAAGTGTTCTACATGTCATATATATGAGAAAGTTGTTCAATTTAAGTGTATGGCAAGAGTTTCACATAAGTTTAGAATTAGGATTGCAGTTAGCGTTAGTACTTCTATATCATTTAGTTTAACTTCTAATATGCGTTAGTTTACCCTAGGCATAAAAACTCGGAAAACTGTTCTACATGTCATTTATATGTGAAACTTGTTCAATTTCAGTGTATGGGAAGAGTTTCACATTAATTTAGAATTAGGATTGCAGATAACATTAGCACTTCTATATCATTTAGTTTAACTACTTATATGCGTTAGTTTACCCTAGGCACAAAAGCTCGGAAAAGTGTTTTACATGTCATATATATGAATGTTGTTCAATTTGAGTGTATGGCAAGAGTTTTACATAAGTTTAGAATTAGGATTGCAGATAGCGTTAGCACTTCTATATCATTTAGTTTAACTTCTTATATGGGTTCATTTACCCTAGGCAGAAAAGCTCGGAAAAGTGTTTTACCTGTCATATATGTGTGAATGTTGTTCAATTTCAGTGTATGGGAAGAGTTTCACATAAGTTTAGGATTAGGATTGCAGATAGCGTTAGCACTTCTATATCATTTAGTTTAACTACTTATATGCGTTAGTTTACCCTAGGCACAAAAGCTCGGAAAAGTGTTTTACATGTCATATACATGTGGAAGTTATTCAAATATCAGTGTATGGGAAGAATTTCACATAAGTTTAGGATTAGGATTGCAGATAGCATTAGCACTTCTATAACATTTAGTTTAACTTCTTATATGCGTTAGTTTACCCTAGGCATAAAAACTCGTAAAGTGTTCTACATGTCATTTATATGTGAAAGTTGTTCAATTTCAGTGTATGGGAAAAGTTTCACATAAGTTTAGAATAGGGTTGCAGATAGTGTTACCAGTTCTTTATCATTTAGTTTAACTTCTTAGATGCGTTAGATTACCCTAGGCATAAATACTCGGAAAAGTGTTTTACATGTCATATACATGTGGAAGTTATTCAAATATCAGTGTATGGGAAGAATTTCACATAAGTTTAGGATTAGGATTGCAGATAGCATTAGCACTTCTATAACATTTAGTTCAATTCCTTATATGCGTTAGTTTATCCTAGGCACAAAAGCTCGGAAAAGTGTATTACATGTCATATAAATGAGAAAGTTGTTCAATTTCAGTGTATGGGAAGAGTTTCACATAATTTTAGAATTAGGATTGCAGATAGCATTACCAGTTTTGTATCATTTAGTATAACTTCTTATATGCCTTAATTTACCCTAGGCATAAAAACTCGGAAGAGGCTTCTCCATGGCATATATATGTCAAAGATATTCAATTTCAATATAATGCAAGAGTTTCAAATAAGTTTAGAATTAGGATTGCAGATAGCGTTAGCACTTCTATATCATTTAGTTTAACTTCTTATATGCGTTCTTTTTCCCTAGGCACAAAAGCGCGGAAAAGTGTTTTACATGTCATATATATGTGAATGTTGTTCAATTTCAGTGTATGGCAAGAGTTTCACATAAGTTGAGATTTAGGATTGCACATTGCATTGCCAGTTCTATATCATTAATTTAACTTCCTATATGCGTTAGTTTACCCTAGGCCCAAAAGCTCGGAAAAGTGTTTTACATGTCATATATATGTGAAAGTTGTTCAATTTTAGTGTATTCCAATAGTTTCACATAAGTTTAGAATTAGGATTGCAGATAGCATTAACAGTTTTGTATCATTTAGTATAACTTCTTATATGCCTTAGTATACCCTAGGCATAAAAACTTGGAAAAGTGTTTTACATGTCATATATATGTGAAAGTGGTTCAGTTTCAGTGTATGGCAAGAGTTTCACATAAGTTGAGAATTAGGATTGCACATTGCATTACCAGTTCTATATCATTTAGTTTAACTTCCTATATGCGTTACTTTACCCTAGGCACAAAAGCTCGGAAAAGTGTTTTACATGTCATATATATGTGAAAGTTGTTCAATTTCAGTGTATTGCAAGAGTTTCACATAAGTTTAGAATTAGGATTTCAGATAGCGTTAGCACTTCTATATCATTTAGTATAACTTTTTATTCCCTTAGTTTACCATAGGCATAATAACTCGGAAAAGTGTTCTACATGTCATATATATGAGAAAGTTGTTCAATTTAAGTGTATGGCAAGAGTTTCACATAAGTTTAGAATTAGGATTGCAGTTAGCGTTAGTACTTCTATATCATTTAGTTTAACTTCTAATATGCGTTAGTTTACCCTAGGCATAAAAACTCGGAAAACTGTTCTACATGTCATTTATATGTGAAACTTGTTCAATTTCAGTGTATGGGAAGAGTTTCACATTAATTTAGAATTAGGATTGCAGATAACATTAGCACTTCTATATCATTTAGTTTAACTACTTATATGCGTTAGTTTACCCTAGGCACAAAAGCTCGGAAAAGTGTTTTACATGTCATATATATGAATGTTGTTCAATTTGAGTGTATGGCAAGAGTTTTACATAAGTTTAGAATTAGGATTGCAGATAGCGTTAGCACTTCTATATCATTTAGTTTAACTTCTTATATGGGTTCATTTACCCTAGGCAGAAAAGCTCGGAAAAGTGTTTTACCTGTCATATATGTGTGAATGTTGTTCAATTTCAGTGTATGGGAAGAGTTTCACATAAGTTTAGGATTAGGATTGCAGATAGCGTTAGCACTTCTATATCATTTAGTTTAACTACTTATATGCGTTAGTTTACCCTAGGCACAAAAGCTCGGAAAAGTGTTTTACATGTCATATACATGTGGAAGTTATTCAAATATCAGTGTATGGGAAGAATTTCACATAAGTTTAGGATTAGGATTGCAGATAGCATTAGCACTTCTATAACATTTAGTTTAACTTCTTATATGCGTTAGTTTACCCTAGGCATAAAAACTCGTAAAGTGTTCTACATGTCATTTATATGTGAAAGTTGTTCAATTTCAGTGTATGGGAAAAGTTTCACATAAGTTTAGAATAGGGTTGCAGATAGTGTTACCAGTTCTTTATCATTTAGTTTAACTTCTTAGATGCGTTAGATTACCCTAGGCATAAATACTCGGAAAAGTGTTTTACATGTCATATACATGTGGAAGTTATTCAAATATCAGTGTATGGGAAGAATTTCACATAAGTTTAGGATTAGGATTGCAGATAGCATTAGCACTTCTATAACATTTAGTTCAATTCCTTATATGCGTTAGTTTATCCTAGGCACAAAAGCTCGGAAAAGTGTATTACATGTCATATAAATGAGAAAGTTGTTCAATTTCAGTGTATGGGAAGAGTTTCACATAATTTTAGAATTAGGATTGCAGATAGCATTACCAGTTTTGTATCATTTAGTATAACTTCTTATATGCCTTAATTTACCCTAGGCATAAAAACTCGGAAGAGGCTTCTCCATGGCATATATATATCAAAGATATTCAATTTCAATATAATGCAAGAGTTTCAAATAAGTTTAGAATTAGGATTGCAGATAGCGTTAGCACTTCTATATCATTTAGTTTAACTTCTTATATGCGTTCTTTTTCCCTAGGCACAAAAGCGCGGAAAAGTGTTTTACATGTCATATATATGTGAATGTTGTTCAATTTCAGTGTATGGCAAGAATTTTACATAAGTTTAGAATTAGGATTTAAGATAACGTTAGCACTTCTATATCATTTAGTTTAACTACTTATATGTGTTATTTTACCCTAGGCACAAAACCTCGGAAAACTGTTTTACATGTCATATATATGTGAAAGTTGTTCAATTTCAGTGTATGGGAAGAGTTTCACATAAGTTTAGAATTAGGGTTGCAGATAGCGTTACCAGTTCTATATCATTTAAATTAACTTCTTAGATGCGTTAGTTTACCCTAGGCATAAAAACTCGGAAAAGGGTTCTCTATGTCATATATATGTCAAAGATGTTCAATTTCAATATAATTCAAGAGATTCAAATAAGTTTAGAATTAGGATTGCAGATAGCATTTGCACTTCTATATCATTTAGTTTAACTTCTTATATGCGTTCTTTTTCCCTAGGCACAAAAGCGCGGAAAAGTGTTTTACATGTCATATATATGTGAATGTTGTTCAATTTCAGTGTATGGCAAGAATTTTACATAAGTTTAGAATTAGGATTTAAGATAACGTTAGCACTTCTATATCATTTAGTTTAACTACTTATATGTGTTATTTTGCCCTAGGCACAAAACCTCGGAAAACTGTTTTACATGTCATATATATGTGAAAGTTGTTCAATTTCAGTGTATGGGAAGAGTTTCACATAAGTTTAGAATTAGGGTTGCAGATAGCGTTACCAGTTCTATATCATTTAATTTAACTTCTTAGATGCGTTAGTTTACCCTAGGCATAATAATTCAAAAAAGGGTTCTCTATGTCATATATATGTCAAAGATGTTCAATTTCAATATAATGCAAGAGTTTCAAATAAGTTTAGAATTAGGATTGCAGATAGCATGACCCGTTTTGTATCATTTAGTATAAATTCTTATATGCCTTAGGTTATCATAGGCATATAACCTCGGAGAAGTGTTCTACATGTCATTTATATGTGAAAGTTGTTCAATTTCAGTGTAGAGGAAGAGTTTCACATAAATTTAGAATAAGGATTGCAGATAGCGTTAGCACTTTTATATCATTTAGTTTAACTTCTTATATGGGTTACTTTACCATAGGCACAAAAGCTCGGCAAAGTGTTTTACATGTCATATATATGTGAAAGTTGTTCAATTTCAGTGTATGGGAAGAGTTTCACATAAATTTAGAATTAGGATGGCAGATAGCAATAGCAATTTTATATCTTTTAGTTTAACTACTTATATGCGTTAGTTTACCATAGGCACAAAACCTCAGAAAAGTGTTTTACATGTCATTTATATGTGAATGTTGTTCAATTTCAGTGTATGGGAAGAGTTTCACATAAATTTAGAATTAGGATGAAGATAGCACTAGTACTTTTATATCATTTAGTTTAACTACTTATATGCGTTAGTTTACCCTAGGCACAAAAGCTCGCAAAAGTGTTTTACAAGTCATTTATATGTGAATGTTGTTCAATTTCAGTGTATGGCAAGAGTTTCACATAAGTTTAGAATTAGGATTGCAGATAGCGTTAGCACTTCTATAACATTTAGTTCAATTCCTTATATGTGTTAGTTTACCCTAGGCACAAAAGCTTGGAAAACTGTTTTACATGTCATATATGTGTGAATATTGCTCAATTTCAGTGTATGGGAAGAGTTTCACATAAGTTTAGAATTAGGATTGCAGATAGCGTTAGCACTTTTATATCATTTAGTTTAACTTCTTATATGGGTTACTTTACCCTAGGCACAAAAGCTCGGAAAAGTGTTTTACATGTCATATATGTGTGAAAGTTGTTCAATTTCAGTGTATGGGAAGAGTTTCACATAAGTTTAGGATTAGGATTGCAGGTAGTGTTAGCACATCTATATTATTTAGTTTAACTACTTGTATGCGTTAGTTTACCCTAGGCACAAAAGCTCAGAAAAGTGTTGTACATGTCATATATATGTGAAAGTTTCAATTTCAGTGTGTTGCAAGAGTTTCATATAAGTTTAGAATTAGGATTTCAAATAGCGTTAGCATTTCTATATCATTTAGTTTAACTACTTATATGCGTTAGTTTACCCTAGGCACAAAAGCTCGAAAAACTGTTTTACATGTCATATATATGTGAAAGTTGTTCAATTTCAGTGTATGGGAAGAGTTTCACATAAGTTTAGAATTAGGATTGCAGATAGCGTTAGCACTTCTAAAACATTTAGTTCAATTCCTTATATGTGTTAGTTTACCCTAGCCACAAAAGCTAGGAAAAGTGTTTTACATATCATATATATGTGACAGTTGTTCAATTTCATTGTATGGGAAGAGTTTCACATAAATTTAGAATTAGGATTGCAGATAGCATTAGCACTTCTATATCATTTAGTTTAACTACTTATATGCGTTAGTTTACCTTAGGCACAAAAGCTCAGAAAAGTGTTTTACATGTCATTTATATGTGAATGTTGTTCAATTTCAGTGTATGGCAAGAGTTTCACATAAGTTTAGAATTAGGATTGCAGATAGCGTTAGAACTTTTATATCATTTATTTTAACTTCTTATATGGGTTAGTTTACCCTAGGCACAAAAGCTCGGAAAACTGTTTTACATGTCATATATATGTGAAAGTTCAATTTCAGTGTATTGGAAGAGTTTCACATAAGTTAAGAATAAGGATTGCAGATAACATTACCAGTTTTGTATCAATTTAGTATAACTTCTTATATGCCTTAGTTTACCCTAGGCATAAAAACTCGGAAAAGTATTCTATATGTCATATATGTTTCAAATATGTTCAATTTAGGTATAATGCAAGAGATTCAAATAAGTTTAGAATTAGGATTGCAGATAGCGTTAGCACTTCTATATCATTTAGTTTAACTTTTTATATGGGTTACTTTACCCTAGGCACAAAAGCTCGGAAAAGTGTTTTACATGTCATATATGTGTGAAAGTTGTTCAATTTCAGTGTATGGGAAGAGTTTCACATAAGTTTAGGATTAGGATTGCAGATAGCATTAGCACTTCTATGTCATTTAGTTTAACTACTTGTATGCATTAGTTTACCCTAGGCACAAAAGCTCTGAAAAGTGTTTTACATGTCATATATATGTGAAAGTTGTTCAATTTCAGTGTATTGCAAGAGTTTCATATTAGTTTATCATGTATCTGTGCAGTTATGTTCAATTTCTGTGTTTTGTAAGACTGGCACCACTGTTAAGAATTAGGAGTACAGTTAGCGTTAGAACGAATACAACATAGAGGATACATTCATATATGCGTTTGTTTCAGCAAGGTTTCAAAGTTCGGCAAGGTGTTTTGCATCTCATGTTCTTTGCAATGATGTTCAACTTCAGTGTGTTTTAAGGTTGGCACTACTGTTTAGAATTAGGATTACAGTTAGCGTTCGAATGAATACAACATAGAGTATACATTCTTATACGTGTTTGTTTCAGCTAGGTTTCAAAGCTCAGCAAGGTGTTTGGCATCTCATGTATCTGTGCAGTTATGTTTAATTTCTGTGTCTTGTAAGACTGGCACCACTGTTAAGAATTAGGAGTACAGTTAGCGTTCGAACGAATACAACATAGAGTTTACATTCTTATTCACATTTGTTTCAGCTAGTTTACAAAGCTCGGCAAGGTGTTTGGCATCTCATGTATCTGTGCAGTTATGTTCAATTTCAGTGTCTTGTAAGACTGGCAACACTGTTTAGAATTAGGATTACAGTTAGCATTCGAACGAATACAACATATAGATTACATTCTTACACTTGTTTGTTTCAGCTAGGTTTCAAAGCTCGGAAGGTGTTTTGCATCTCATGTATCTGTGCAGTTATGTTCAATTTCAGTGTCTTGTAAGACTGGCACCACTGTTTAGAATTAGAATTACAGTTAGTATTAGAATGAATACAACATAGAGTTTACATTCTTATACGCATTGTTTCAGCTAGGTTTCAAAGCTCGGCAAGGTGTTTTGCATCTGCAAAACACCGGAATGGAACCCGGTGTCAGTGTCATCTTTCTACTTCTACTTTGTAGCTACTCCCGGCCCTATTCTTTTTGTAATTATTCTTTCTTTGGAAACAGGGCCTCACTGAATCACAAAGGGCCTCACCAAGTAGCTGAGGCGGTCCGCGAACCGCGATTCCTCCTGTCTCAGCCTCCCGAATGCTGGGATGACAAGCGTGGGCCATCACGCCCGGCTCGGCTCCCCCAGAAATATTTTTATTTTTATTTGGAAATGACATCTCATTGCTTTGTTGAGGGAGGCTAGCTGACTGGCTGGCTGGCTGGCTGGCTGGCTGGCTGGCTGCAAACCCGACATCTTGCTCCCTGTCTTTCTTTCTTTCTTTCTTCTTTCTTTCTTTCTTTCTTTCTTTCTTTCTTTCTTTCTTTCTTTCTTTCTCTTTCTTTTTCTTTCTTTCTCATACTTAGGTGAAACAACACAAACCCTCCTCTCTTTCTCTAAGCTGCTACCAGGTAGGCCCCTGATTCTGCTAACCAAGTCACTCATATATTTGGATCGGGGAAGTCAGACCTGTGTGTCCCTGATAGGATGAATGAACAAAGGAGGGTAACAGGAGAGGCTTACCGGGAGTGAGGCAGAGATAACTGGATGAACCCCCCCTCCCCATTAAGAGACACGGATGGATGGGAGAAAGATAGTGCACTCTCATAAAAGGAAATGTTACTTGGATTCCCTTGGAATCTCTGTACTAGGTAGGCTGAGACAGGAGGATCATAGGATGGCGGCCAGCCTCAGCTACTTTAGTGAGGCCCTCTGAAACTTAGTGAGCCCACCCCCCCACTGTTTCAAAGTAAAGAATAAAAAGTAGGTCTGGAGGTAAAACTCAGATTTAGACTGTTCCCGGTTTGGAGTACCGGAAAAAGAAAAAACAAAAAGTTGTGTGTCATTCAGGGAAGCGGTGTCTTTGCGGAGAAAGCAGATCTCTCTTTCTCTCTCTCTCTCTCTCTCTCTCTCTCTCTCTCTCTCTCTCTCTCTCTCTCTTTCTCTCTCTCTCTCTCTCTCTCTCTCACACACACACACACACACACACACACACACACACACACAACCTGCTTTGCTTTTGGCAGAAGCTGCACGCCTTTCCACTTGCCACACACCTCCCTGACTGACACGCAGGCCGGGAGTGCCGGTGTGGGTGCAGATATCAGAGAAAAAGGCAGCTAGCTAGCTGTCTGCTTTTGCGATTGACTTCTGTCATGCAGGGAGGGGGATGTCGATTTCTCTTGACACGAGGAGAATTCTTTGGAGTCATTCAGGTATACCGGGGGCTGAGTTTTATTGGGGGAAGACAGAAGGTGCCTGTGTGCGGTGGGAGGAGGCAGCCGGTGGATGCTTTTGCCTGAGCACCTTTGTCCTTATGAATTCAGAAGAGAGAGAGAGAGAGAGAGAGAGAGAGAGAGAGAGAGAGAGAGAGAGAGAGAGAAAGCAGACAAGTGGGTCAATAATTAGAATATTCATTCGGTTTACCGGTGCATTGATCTTGTGAGGCTACAGAATGTTCAGTGTGATAAACGAGAGAAGTCTAGGCCTACCTACATTCGGCAGCGGTGGTCCATGATCGAGGGAAGAGAGTTCGCCTCCCTCACCTGCTCCCCATTTGCCCAGCCCTCAGATAACAAGTGTGTGTCCTCCAAGAAAAGAAGAGCTGTGAGTCCCCAGATGTGCTCCCCAGCCCCGTGTTCTTCCCCTCTCCTTGTTCTTTCTGTCCTTCTTTTTCTGGTGCTGGAGAATGAAACCAGAGCAAATCTATGTCCGAGCTATACCCTCAGCCCTATTTTATTTCTTGACTTGAAAACAGGGCCTCGCTGAGTTCCTGGGAGATTCAATAGGTTGCCGAGGCTGGCTTTGAACCCTCCATCTTCCTATCATCCGCGTCCTCCCGGACCGTTTCTGGGTTCCATCTCTTATTTGTGGCGCATACACTTTTAGACTTGCGGTTCCAGCATTTTCAGGGGGTGATAGGAAAGAGGGAAAAAAGACAAAACAGAGGATGGGGATGCCACAGGTTTTCTTGGCTCTTCTACTTTGAACCAAACATTCTGATCCCTGATCCACTTTTCTGAGTCCTCCTTAGAAGGGGGTCCAGGGTGTGTGCCTTCACTTTCGTGCACGCGTTTCCTGTGTGTGTGTGTGTGTGTGTGTGTGTGTGTGTGTGTGTGTCCATCTGCCAGCCGGCCTGCCTGCCTCTCTCAGTGTCTGCTTGCCTGACTGCCTGCCTGTCTTGCCCACGGCCTTCCAGCCTTCCAGTCCCCGGTGTTATGGTTTGGCCAACTTGGCCTACACACTCTCCTCTCTCTCTCTCTCTCTCTCTCTCTCTCTCTCTCTCTCTCTCTCTCACACACACACACACATCTCTGTCACACACACACACACACACACACACACACACACATCCACACATCTTCAGAGACCCACATCCTCTTCCCGGTTCTCGGGCACCATCTAGCGGACACCTATTTAAATAACTGCAAGTCGCCCGAAGTATGACTGAAGTGTCAATGATTGTGAGATAATTGCTGGGGAGGTGGGTCCTGAATCTCTCCACTGTTCCCTCCCCCAGAAATCTCCTCCTCCTCCTCCTCCTCCTCCTCCTCCTCCTCCTCCTCCTCCCTGCCCTTGGGGGAGTTGGCTTGAGGGCAGAGCGCTACTCTTGTGGTGAGGGAGGAAGGAGGGAAGGCAGAGAGAGAAAAGAGTGTGATAGCGCTTACTTCCCTCTTCCTTCCCTCCCTCCCAGAAGTTCCACAAGTTCCACTGGCCGGCCATGAGCGCCCGTGTGAATTGTATTCTTTGCCGGGTTTTGTCCCGACCAACCAACCATCGGCTGGCTGGCTTCTTAGCATGGATGACAGCGAACTTTGAACTTGGGTCCAACCAACCATCGGCTGGCTGGCTTCTTAGCATGGATGACAGCGAACTTTTAACTTGGGTCGACTCCACCCTCAGACTCCTCACTTTCTGTAACCTCTGGGAGATCAGATCCACTTCTGAGGCGTTCGTTCACTCTACACACACACACACACACACACACACACACACACACACACACTTCTAGGAAACTCGGGTTTTCTGGACCTCCAGCTGGTATCGCTGTCTTTCTGACCGCCCTGCTGCCCACCCTCGGTGGGATTTCCGAGTCAGATGTCCACCAAAGGTGATAGATGAAAGCCTGATCCAACCCAGAGATCGATCACATCCCTCCTGGACTAGGGCCAGGCTCATCATTTTTTGTTAAACTCATATTCTCATATCAGTGTGACCCAGTCAACGGGCTAGCAACACATTTTCCCCTCATTTTCTCAGGCAGGCAATATTCTCTGGTCTCTGGTCGGCATGCTCACCAAGTACAGGGGTTCTCTCTCTCTCTCTCTCTCTCTCTCTCTCTCTCTCTCTCTCTGTCTCATTTTCTACCTCTGCCTCCTCGGTGGCCCATCAATGATGGGCACTTTGAAGTCACACATGAAGGTGACATGCTGCATCCCAAGGCTTCTTTCCAAGGGTGGTGGTGGGGGGCAAAAAGAAAAACAGAGATGGACTGAGACACTGATTGCAGCCAGTCTCCGTGTGCGGCATCACCTCAGAGGGAGAGAGTGAGGCATAAGGCTCCTGCTATCTCGATGGCTTTCATATGTGCCGGGCAGAGCTGCTTGTGATCTTGGGGCTCTTGCTGGCTGTTCTATATTTTTGAGGCCATCGTTGCCTCTACGCCCAGTGTTCTTAGTTCTTATTCTGGGTGGGGCATAGGAGAGAGGAGGGGATTTCCAAAGTGTAACAGGCAGGTGCCAGAGTGCCTATGCGGTGCCCCGGCTCTGACAGACACCCTTTGACATTTTGATTTTTTATTTCCCGCTATACCAGCACACTTACACCCCCCCCATACACACACCCTGCTGCTTCCCTCAGAGTGGAGTCCCAGCTATTCTTCCATGTCTTTTCGGAGTCCTTTCAGGATTTTCCTTTCTCCCTCCCTCCCTCGCTGGCTCGCGCTCGCTAACACGCTCCCTCCATCCCTCCCTCCCTCCCTCCCTCCCTTCCTTCCACCCTCCACAAACAGCAACCAAACAGAACAAAATAAAAGCCGGGGGTGGGGGTGGGGAAGGAGGTGGGTTGCGTGGGTGAGTGGCGGCAGTGGCGGCGCGAGTGAGGAGGTGGCGGCGGGGTTGGGTGGCAAGAGGGGACAGCGAGTCTGGCTGGGTGACCCGTGTCCCTCTCACAAACACCCCCCCACCCCCCGCTCCTCCCAGGGTGCTATATTCCGGGATCTGACTGCTGGCGCCACCGCTTCCTCCACCCCACCTCACCCCACCTTGGGGTTCGTCCACAGGAGGCGGGGCTCCACGGAGGTTTCGGCTCTGCAGCCGTGGCGAGTCCACCCACCCGAGTCGCGTCCTCCCCGCGGGTGATTTTCTAGGGCCGCCGCCGGTGTCACCCTGACGGTGGGTGAATGCCCAGTACCCACGTGCGACCCCCCCCCCCCGTCCTGTGGTTTGGCACTTTCGTTTCGGAGCGAGCCGGCTGATCTGGGAGGACGTTCTCGGGCTCCACGGAGGTTTCGGCTTTGCAGCCGTGGCGAGTCCACCCACCCGTGTCGCGTCCTCCCCGCGGGTGATTTTCTAGGGCCACCGCCGGTGTCACTTTGGCGGCCTGTACCCCCGTGCGATTTCCCCTCGGTGGTTTGGCACTTTCGTTTTGGAGCTGATCTGGGAGGGTGTTCTCGGGCTCCACCTGCCGGCCGCTTTTCCTCCGGAGTGATCAAGGGACCAGATTCGGCTGCAGTGGCCGGGCCAGAGTTTCAGGAGCTGGGCTACGCCAGGCTACGCCAGGCAGTGTCGTCTCGGGGAGGTGAGATAGCGTCCGGCTGCTCATCCGTGGGAGATTGTACCTGCAGGAAGGTATGGAGGGGCACTTTGTCGCCATGTTCCCGGGCACAGCACGGCGCGGTTGGGTGGCAGCCCAGGCGGGTCGACCAGCACTCCCAGCCTGCCTCCTCCTGAGCTTCCAGCCTAGGTATCCGCGATCTCGTGTGGGTGACGGACCGATCGACCGAGGCGTTGTTGCCGGCTTCCCGAGCCTCCCCCGCCCCGCCCCGCCCCGCCCCGCCCCGCCCCGCCCTGGCCCGGCCTGCACGGTTCTTTGAAAGTTTGGGCAAAAGTCCTTCCTTCCACGGCATGGAGGAGGAGTGGTCCATGCTTGCGTGGGTGGCCGAGGCGGTGCACTGGCGGTCCCGCACGTCCGTAGGCGCTGGCCCCGCGTGGGACTTGGACTTGAAAAATCTTTGGATTTTTTGTCTAAGTCCTTCCTTGCCTTCCGCGGCGTGACGTGGGAGCGGTCCACGGGTGCGTGTGTGTCCGAGACCAGGCAGGCCCTGGAGGCCTTTCCCCGCGGAAACCTCGGCGCCCCCCCAAATCCCCCCCCCCCCCCCCCCCCCCCCGGAAAAGAGGTCGACCAGTTGTCCCGGTGGGCTCCGGTTCTGTCGCCAATGGGGTCGTAACTAGGGTAAGGTGACCGAGGCTCCCTTCCTGGAGGTCGGCTTGGTGGCCGTGCAGTCCCCGGTCTCCTGTCTTAGGTTTTCGGAAGCCCGAGCCGGAGGTTTTGTGCCTGCAGGAGTGTGCTGACACACTGTCCTTCGGTGCTCGTCTCTGAAGGGGTTAGGTCTCTGGATGCGTGTGGGATCGGGACTGCCTGCGACGACGGTGGTGGTGCCCGTTTCTGCCTTTCCCTCTCGAGCCGCCCGCTTGGGCCTACGCGCCGGCTCTTCTGGGGGCATCCGAGCGACCTGGTCGCGGTGCCGCCTCCAGCCTCTGGAGCCCGAGTGTGGCGGGGGAAAGAAGGCGTCTCGAGGGGTCCTTTACCTCCCGTGTGCTCCCCCGCCGGTGGTACCGGGAGCGGTCGCGGCAACCCCGTCTCGTTTCCCACGATGGCTCCGTGCTGTGTCGAGTGTGTGTCAGGCGTTCCCCCTGGGGTTGTCCGCTACCGTTTGTCCTGCTGGGCTTCGGGGGCGGCGAGGCTGAAGTGGGCCTCTCGTCGTGTCCTCGCCGTGCTCTCCCATTGCCCGGCGCCCCTTGCCGTCGTGATCGATGTGGTAGCACTGCGCTCTCCTGGGCCGGGCCTAAGCTGCGCCAGGCGAGGGACGGACATTCCTGGTAAACTGGACCGATCTTCTCGTTCTGCCCGTGGGCCCCTGGTCTCTCCTCCGCGCCTGTCGGCGTCGTGTGGAAGTCAGAGGTGCGGATCCCGGCCCGACCTCTTCTCCCTCGCTCCTCGGCCTCGAGGTGCCGGGTGGGGCCGTGGTCATCTGTGACGTGGCAGTCGTGCCTCGCCTGCTTTGTTGTGACACGTGGGTGACCCTCTCCGATGGGGGCAGGGCTGCCCAGCGACCGTGCTCCGTCTCCCCTCTTGGGGGGTTGTCGGGTGCGCACTCGCCTTGGCTCTCCGTGGTGCTCCTGGAGCGTTCCAGGTCGCCTTCTTGAGGTGCCCGTGGCTGAGTGGTGCCTGTCGCTCCCGCTCCCCGCGGGCCCCCCCCCCCCGTTCTGGTCGCTGCCTTTGTGCCTTGTTTGGGTGCTGGCTCTGCGTGGGGCCGCCGCCAGAGGAGACCGGAAAAAGGGGGGGTCGAGGTGGTAGGCAGTGGTGTGTGTCCCCA